>NW_024543214.1:0-36251 GCF_018167655.1 Microtus oregoni
TTGGCTCCACAATTTTTCTTCTTCTGCCTATGCACTAGAACTTTAGTAATGCCAAATTCAAAAGTAATGGGTTAATGTCTTAAACGGAATATTGAAGCTGTTCAATGGTTATCATTCATGACTCATTTAGGTGCACAGTAAAAAAATCCAAGTAGGGCAGAAATAAAAGAAAATAAAAAGATAGTTTCAAAGGGCATTTTGTGTTAAAGCAGGCAGGAATTTTCCAAGAGTTAATTATCATTAAAGAAAAGCCATTACTCTGCAGTGGAAGCTTATCAAGGTGCCCTAAGGGTAAGACTCCATACACTTAAACCTTCACTTTAGGGTAGCAATGTGACTCATAGTCTCAGGAAGCTACTTCATTCAAAACTGTCTGCACTTGTGGTCCAAGCTCGTTAGTGTTCTTTGCAATTAAGAGATCTAATTTCTCAGCATCACCGGTAATGTATTGGTCTTGGGAACATGAGAGAATCACAATTTAAGATCATGGATTTTTAGTTTATGGTTACAGTTTACCATTGTTGCAGGCATCTGTGTTTGGCAGAGTCAGAAGCCCAATGAGGAGACAGTGAGAGTTCATTGCACGAAGCTGTGAGGATCGAAGCTGGGTGTGGTGTGGTATCTTTTCCTCTCTTGTTCCTTTAGGGCCTGCCACCCAGTTCTCAATTAAATTTCACACATGGAGGCTTATTTTTTTTCTTATAAATGCTTGATTTTGATTTGTTTCAAGGCATGTTGATTTAACTTAATTGTTCTCTCTACAATTTCCCCCTGGCCTTTATCTTTATTCTGTATTCCTCTCTTTGTTTCTTACTCCATGGCTTGCTGTGTAGTTGGATTAAAGGTTCCTGTTGTTTTCTCCTCCTGTTGCCTCTTCTTTCTGTTTTCCTCCCAGAATTTCCCTTCCCATGTATTCTCTTTTCCTGGCAGCCCTGCTTGTCCTTTCTTGCCATGTGATTGGTCATTCAATCTTTTTTTTTTACACCAACCAGGTATTTTAAATAGGCAAAGCATCAAAACTTCACAGAGCTAAACCAATGCAGCAATTCCTTGCATCATTAAAACAATTTTCCACAGCGTAAATAAATAAAACACACTTAAAAATGTTATTTCACAACATACTGGGTTACATTTTGAGCCCAAAGATGTTAAGATACCTAAGTTATGACACAACTTCCATGGAGACCTAGCTGCTTATAGTGAGTGGAAGTTACCAAAGAGAGAAATGCATGAGAAGTTGCAAGGATAGGGCCATTTAAGTCATTTGAAACTGAAGCCATACATCTGACAAGAGAGCTACAGGATTTGATGTTTATCCTGCTCTGCTTCAGTCTTGGTTCAAACTTCCCTTACTGTGTCTTTATTTTTCTCTTTTGGGATGTTAATGGTATTTTGTGCCACTGATGTTAGAAAGAGGTTTTCAGGTTTTATAAGATGTTGCTGTCAACAGATTGTCTTGAGTGCCAGAGGAGACATTACACATTTGGACAGTGTAGGGACCATTGCAGATGAGGATCATTAAATGTCTATCCTTGAAATGACTAACTGCAATTTTTCCATTGTTGACCTTGAGCCAATAGTGGCCGGGGTCAGAATGTACTTGATTGAATGAACAACCTCCCAGAAAAGATCATGTATTTGAAAAAGTTTCTTTCCTTTGTGGCTTCCTTTCAATTTCCTGTGGATCTTTAGTAAGAGAAGCCTGTCTAGATGAAATTCCTCTTTGTATGTGATGAGTCTCAATAAACTCAACTAATTTCCTGATATTTGTATCTACTGTTTTGTGCTTGTCATTAATTAGACAATTTCCGTCTTATACTAAAATATTTTTGCCATGATTATAGGCTTGATTTCTATATTCTATATATTACCTATATTCTATAGGTTAAAAAAAGATATAGCAGAAACAGTTGCTATTAAGGAGTTTGGCAACCTGCTATTTTAATTTTTTTCTTTGCTTGTTGAAGTAGCCCTTACTGTGTGGCTCCATATTCCTGAAAGTAGAGAGGGGCATCATTTCTGGCTCTATACATTTTTATATTATTGGGTGATAGCCTTGTAATATAGGTTTTTTTATATGTCAACTATATGCTGCTGTGCAGTGCCTCATGCATATCTTGGATTTTAAAATTTGAAAGAGGGTTTCACTCTGATTCCCAGGATACCATGTATTTATGGCATTAACACTGCCTTAGAATTCTGAGTCAGTTATTGGAGGTGCATGAATTTCTTCTGGATGGTTATGCTTGATTTGATTTTTCTTAAATCAAATATGACTATTTTATATGTCTGCATGGATATTCATTACATGGGTATCTAGTCACCGAAGTGATCAAAAGATCTCAGAATTCCTGTTCATGGAACAAAGGAAAGTTGTGATCCCCATGTAAGTACTGGAAAATGTGCCCACCTCCATTCATGACCAGCAAGATCTCTGAATTCCTCTGCCTTTTCTCCAGCTCTCTGTTGATTATTTGTGACCAACATTTATATTTCTAGTGTTTTCATCTGTCCATTTTAACTGCTTTGGTTATTGGTATGACAGTTTAAATTATGTCACTTCAGATGTCTGGAAGATGAATACAGAACTGGAGTAAATGCAAAATTACTTGTAAGAACTTCAGTAACAACCTTTAAGTTATTTCTATCCCATTTGTTTTTTTGTTTCACTGTTTTTTGCAATGGAGACAATTTAATGTGTACTTCTACCTGTCCTGGACCTGATTGCTTAGACTTGACTGGCATTCAACTCAGAGAGAAATATACCCACCTCTGTTTTCTGAGTGTTGTGGTTAAAGGCACAATACACCAATACACCCAGTGTGTCCATATTACTTTTTTTGTGTGGTCTGTAACTCTTTATACAATTTTCTCATGCATACTATATACAGTTGATCTTTTTTTTTTTTTCTGTTGATCTTTTTCAATACCTCTTCCTCTCAATAGATGTTGCTCTTATGGGGTGGTATCCCATACAAAGGGTACAGAAATGACAGAGTTCACTCTGCTTTTCAATTTTCCTCTAAAGTGACTGTCTAAGTCATGGAATAAGAGTGGGGAACACCAGAATCATATGACTATACTGTAAAAGAAGTATGTTTCTAACATTGTCACTGTCATGCTTTCCATTTTGAACATTTATGGTATATTTTAGGAGACAGTGACCTATGATGATGTGCATATCAACTTCACCCGGGAAGAGTGGAATTTGCTCAATCCTTCCCAGAAGAATCTCTATAAAGATGTAATGCTGGAAACCTACAAGAACCTCATTTCTATAGGTAAAAATGAATTTCCTTCATGTTTTAAAATATGGAAGCATCCGGGCAGTGGTGGTGCACGCCTTTAATCCCAGCACTCGGGAGGCAGAGGCAGGCGGATCTCTGTGAGTTTGAGACCAGCCTGGTCTACAAGAGCTAGTTCCAGGACAGGCTCCAAAACCACAGAGAAACCCTGTCTCAAAAAACCAAAAAATAAAAAATAAAATAAAATATGGAAGCAACTTTTCCTTGGTTAAGGATTTTGTTCTGCAATTTCATTTAGAAAAAGAATGAGGTGAATACAGCAGTCATAGTTCTTAGGTGCACTTAAGATAATAAGCTAAATCGTGCACATTGTTCAATGATATAACATATATTCTGGTCCTGTATTTTAGGATACATTGGGGAAGACCATTACACTGAAGAACATTGGCAATGTTCTAGAATACATGCAAGGTAATTTTCATGTGCAAGTTGATAACAATGTGCCTCTGATGAGATCGCACTTTCTCCTAGAACTTTTAAACAAAAGCAGCAGTGCAAATAAGCACAGCTAAGTGCATAGATGGTTATTAAATCCTCACAAATCCATATACCTCCATTTCATGTATGTGAATTATTCTTCCTTTACTAGGTGTATCATACAGTACCCTTGATATAAGCTTATGAGCATAGGGATATGGAAAGATTAAACATACCTCTCCTTAAGAACAAAAAGAAGATAAGCAGTAGTTCCCATGTAGAGTATACTTGTTGAATTTCATTCAAGTATGCAATAATGAAGGTTTTCTACCATCATTATTAATATATAAACATTACAAAAATTCCCCATGAATTATAGGTCTGTGCAAATACTTCTGAATGTCCTAGTTCACTTAGCAAATATAATATGATTCAAGTATAGTAAAATTTATGAATGCAGTAAAGTTTTTAAAGCTCTCAGTTTAATCAGTTGTCTTCTAAAATATGAATAATAACATATAAAATGTTTTTGTAAATGTCAAAAGGTAAACCATGAAACAAAGGAATTTATCATTATACTTATTTTCCTAGATGCGAACTGAACCCTAATTAAAAAGAAAGCATGATTTTATACAGAGTTATAAAACCTTAATAACTAATTCCATTTTAGAATTGGAACAAGTTATAAAATTAATTCATACAAATACCAAGGTTCAGCAGTGTATTGAATGTAGCAAAGCTTTTAAATGTGCCAATTATCCTTGTAGGATTGAAGAAAATCAAAATGGAGAGAAGAAACTTTCAGTGTATACTCACGGTGTTAAAGTCTTGTCTTATGACACTGACCTGCTAAGGAATGAAACCCATATAATGGAGCAAAACCCTCTAAAAGTAAGCAATGCAGTAAAGCCTTTGCTTATCACAGTCATATTCAAGTGCTTAGAAAACACACTGGAAAAAAACCCTATGAATATCGTCAAGGTGATAAAGACTTTGTTCTTTATGAGACTCATCAAAGTCATAAAAGAACACATACGGGAGAGAAAGACTATGAATGCAATCAGGGTGGTAAGGCCTATGCATGTCAAACTGATTTTCAAAAGCATAAGAGAACAGATACTGGAGAGAAACCCTATGAATGCAATCAGTGTGGTAAGGCCTATGCATGTCAAACTGATCTTCAAAAGCAGAAGAAAACACATGCAGGAGAGAAACCCTATGAATGTAATCAGTGTGGTAAGGCCTTTGCTGAAAATGGTACTCTTCACAAGCATAAAAGAACACATACTGGAGAGAAACCCTATGAATGTAATCAGTGTGGTAAGGCCTTTGCAGATCAGAGTAATCTTCAAAAGCATAAAAGAATACATAGTGGAGAGAAACCCTATGAATGTAATCAGTGAGGTAAGGTCTTTGCTGACAACAGTAGTCTTCAAAAGCATAAAAGAATACATACTGGAGAAAAACCTCATAAATGTATCAGTGTGGTAAAGCCTTTGCACGACATACTCATCTTCATTTGCATAAAAGAACACATACTGGAGAGAAACCCTATGAATGTAATGAATGTGGTAAGGCCTTTGCGTATCAAAATAGTCTTCAATTGCATAAAAGAAAACTACTGGAGAGAAAGAAACTCTATGAATGTAATCAGTGTTGTAAGGCCATGCACATCACAGTAATCCTCAATTGCATAGAAGAACACATTCTAGAGAGAAATCCTATGATTGTAATATTTTTGGTAAGGCCGTTGCACAAAACAGCCATCTTCAAAAATACAAAACATCACAGACTAGATAGAACCCCTATGAATGTAGTCAGTGTGATTAGGCCTTTGGAGACCACTGTACTCTTCAAGGTAATAAAAGAACACACAGTAGAGGAAAACGTTATGAATGTATAGTAGTGTGAGAAAGCCTATTCACATCTTATCTTCAAATGCATAAAAGAACACAGACAGGGGAGATAACTGTGAATGGAGTCTGTGGTAAATCCTTTGTCACAACCATCTCCAAATGCATAAAATAAACCATCTTGCAGAAAACTATGAACTCGGTGTGTGTATTCTTCAAAAATATGAGAAAACTCATACTATAGTGAAACTCTAAGTGAATTTAGTGTTTTAATGTTTTGTACTTCATACAGGAGTAAGACTTTTGTGTGTAATCAATCTGAGAAAGCTTATGCATATTACCCTAATCATTTGGACCTGTGGAAGAAACGGAGGGCTTTTTATAACTTATTTTTTAAAGATCTTAAGCCCACACACATATAGTCAGTTAGCCAATAGCAGTTATTGTGTAGATAAAAATGGATAGTGTAAAAATCTTTTCAAGCACTATGATATCTCTTTATTTTGTTTGAACCAGCAAACTAATGGCCAAAACCTTTTTTTGAGGCCTTTTGGGTAAGAGAAATGGCTAGTCAAAGAAATACACCTTGGACCTGAAAGCAGAGCCAAAGAAAAGCACTTTTTCTATGAATCTCGAACTAGTTAAAGAAACATCATCTCCCTGAAAACAGCCCAAACATTAAAATGTGCCAGTGAAAGAAACACACTCTCAAAACACAACTGTCAAGTTGGGAGCGTAGACCCCAGTTCCTCGCATCTATCCCAGCCCCCAGGCCTGGTCTGGACACTAATTCCCAGCTGGCCAGGTCCTGACCCCACCCCCAGGGATGGGTCAGGACCACTCTGCAGGGTCTTTAAGTGATTCCCCAAAAGAGGAACACGTGGTCTCCCTCTCTTCCTCCTGGGGGTAGCATTTCTGCGGCTTCCTGGTTCCCGCTCAGGGCCCCCTGAGAGCACAGATCGCCCATTAAACCTGGATATTTCTTAATTTGGCTTGTTTTGATTTGGCTTGATTGGGAATTTTGCGTCTGCAGGGAGCTAGTAGTAAGAAATATTCCTAGGGGCTGGAGAGATGGCTCAGTGGTTAAGAGCATTGCCTGCTCTTCCAAAGGTCCTGAGTTCAATTCCTGGCAATCACTTGGAGGCTCACAACCACCTGTAATGAGGTCTGGTGCCCTCTTCTGGCCTACAGGCATACACACAGACAATTGTGTACATAATAAAGTAAATAAATACATTTTTTAAAAAATGAATATTCCTAACATTTTGGAGGTTCCCGCCAAGCTAGGCCAGGCCCTTTCCACTTCGCAGGCCATGTGTTGGAAGGCCCCTACTCTATAGTTTGAGCTCTCTACACCACGCTGACAAATGGCTTCTGGGCCACAGCGGCGTCTTGATGAGTCCCTTTTCTTATCTATGCTATAGAGTTCTAGGGGACCCATTCATTCTTATTTTTGTCGTTTTCGGATTCCCGCTGAAGTCATGAACTCACACCGGGAAGTCAAGTCAGGTGGCAGTCAATCCCGTGGGATCAGGCTTGGCTGAGTTGGAGATCTGTCTGTCCTGGGACACCAGGCATCCAATATACAGTTGAGGACATGCTAAAATGGACTTAGGCCACGTGGTTGGGCATAGACTAAAATGGACACTTACAGTTCAAAGCCAGGTCTGTTGTTGCCCCTATGAGCCTCTTACAAAGATCTTTTTAAATTGAGCTTGTCTGATACAAATAAACAGAGCTTACATATATATGTCCATGATTTTTGGCCTCTGCACTCTTGCCCCCCCTCCCCCACTTAGTAGCCAGTGTCTCTCAGCACCACAGTGCCAGAGGCACTGGCCCCTCTCCAACTCCCTGAAACCCACACTTCCCAACCCCTCCCATGGAGCAACATTCTTTCCCCCTCCCTTTCCCAATTCAGAGGTTCAAGGTCAATTTCAACCTCCCCCTCCCCCTCCCACCTCTCTGCACTCCTGGATCCCTTATGCACACTGGGCTAGTCCCTCCCCTGTTCCCTTTTCTCTTCCAAATCTATCAGGTAGAAAAGTAGCTGCTTGGGCTGGAGAGATGGCTCAGTGGTTAAGAGCATTGCCTGCTCTTCCAAAGGTCCTGAGTTCAATTCCCAGCAACCACATGGTAGCTCACAACCATCTGAAATGAGATTTGATGCCCTCTTCTGGCCTGCAGGCAGACACACAGAATATTGTATACATAATAAATAAATAAATAAATAAATATTTTTTTAAAAAAAGAAAAGTAGCTGCTTTCCTTTTCTACTAATAATTCTGCTTCCTCAGTCAGAACCAGATATTAGGGAAAAAAAGTTGAGGATGGTCCCCAAACTCCTATATGGGAATTAGTGAAAATGGCCTTTAAAGTTTTTAATGCCTGAGAAGAATCAGCTGAGTCTTCCCGACAGACAAAGCTACAACAATCTACAGGCCCAGGCCTTAGCAACTGCCCTATGGTCACAGGAAGGGGGATAAGGGAAGCCAATCATATGGCTGTATCAAGTGTGGCCTAAATGGTCTTGTGGCATGATATTGCACTACACCTGCTCCGAGGTTCTGCCCTATCTGCTAGCAACCTGGACACTGGAAATCACAATGCCACAATACAGGCTTGTCCTCTATGCCAAGCCATGGAGGTTCAGCCTCATCACTATCGGCAAGTGAAGCTGTGCCAGCCTTCAAACGTCTGAGCCTTGCAGAGGCTGCCCAGATTTGGTTTATCCCGTAACGTTCACCTAGCCTAGGGTCATGATACAAGTCGCGGGTAAGTCCATTACTTTTATTCTCACTCGGGCCTTAAGTTTCCCTTACCAATTTTACGCTTTTACAGGATGGATAGGAGTGTTTTCAGTCTCCAGGGAAACAGCAGATGCGGTGGCTCAGGGTCATGGAGCTAGTGTCAGAAGCTCTCAACATCTCCTGGACAATGGGACTCATCAAACAACAACTAACCAAGCTCTTCACTGAACTCAGGTTATCTTGGCTCTCGCCTCAGGGCCACCCCACATTCCCCTACGGACCTGAGCTTTTTTGAGTTGCTTCATGGCAAGCCCTTTCTCCTTAACCATCACCTCCCAGTTCAAACTCCTCCACTGGTGGGGTACCTACTCTAAGGTACCTTCTCCATTCACATACTGGAAACAAACTAAATATCCCCCAACCAAAAAATGGACAAGGAAAATGTGGTACATTTATACAATGGAGTACTACACAGCAGAAAATAACAATGTCTTGAATTTTGTGAGCAAATGCATCAAACTAGAAAACATCATTTTGAGTGAGGTAACCCAGATCCAGAAATAAAATTATCACATGCACTCACTCATAAGTGGTTTTTATGCATAAAACAAAGAAACACAGTCTACAAATCATAATTCCAGAGAGCCTCAACAACAATGAGGACCCTAAGAGAAATATACATGAGAAGTAGAAAAAGACAAATTCTCCTGAGTAAATTGGGAGCATGGGGGTCTTGGGAGAGAGTCGAAGGGGAGGGGAGCAGAGAAAAATGCAGGTCTCAATAAAAATAGATTTAAAAAAAATGACCCTTCAATGCGTAGGCAAAATTTTCACATAAAATCTGAAATAATGGGGCTGGAGAGATGGCTCAGAGGTTAAGAGCACTGACTGCTCTTCCAGAGGTCCTGAGTTCAAGTTCCAGCAACCACATGGTGGCTCACAACCATCTGTAATGATATCTGGTGCCCTCTTCTGGCATGCGAGCATACATAGAAGGAATATTGTATACATAATAAATAAAAAAAAATCTGAAATAACTTGGGAAAAGATTCTAAACACCCAAAAAGCATAGTCAAACACAGCTTCTTTGTAACTGCCTTTTTTGGTGGGCTGTGTTTGATAGCAGTGACCAGAGGCTTGTCCCCTTTAACAGAGGGCTTCCTGTCTCGGCATTGGTGACAGATAAGGCAGCTCTTTTAAGAGATCCTAATTTGGTGCTTATGTGTCCTCTTTCTCCGCCTGACCTGAGGGCCCAGGCTATGATCCTGCTGGCTGCTCTCCCTGTATTTCTGTAATTGAAAGAATGTGTGGAGCCTGATTTGATTCTCTAAGACAGACTCTCTCTGGTGTGAAGGCCATTAATTTACAAGTGGCTGCTCTCCCTCTCTGGTCTTTTGTTCAATATGGCTGCCTCTTGAATAGTTTCTGGGCACCATTATGGGGAATTACCTTCAAATCCTTTCCAGAAATGTCTTTTCTTAGTCAGTACACCGATCAATTTGGTTACATTCAGTACAACCTATTAAAATTTACCACAGAGTTCTGGGGCCAAAGATAGGATTGCTGACTTCTACTGTGGAATAGTATTTCTTTTTTTCTTTTTTTTTAAATATTTATTTATTATGTATACAATATTCTGTCTGTATGCCTGAAGGCCAGAAGAGGGTGCCAGACCTCTTTACAGATGGTTGTGAGCCACCATGTGGTTGCTGGGAATTGAACTCAGGACCTTTGGAAGAGCAGGCAATGCTCTTAACCGCTGAGCCATCTCTCCAGCCCCTGGAATAGTATTTCTTGCACTTCTAATTTTGTGTCCAATTTATTGATAGTTCAAAATGATGAGTTAGTTAAATGCATGATGGATAAATAGTCTATAAATAAAAGAAAGGATAAAAGAAATTTTTGATGTGTCAGCCTACAAAAGTGATTTCTTTACTGACACCACGAGGTGGTGCCACCAATAAATGAAAACAATGTGGCTGTTCAGACTGGCCAATTATAAACCACCTATAACCTAGTGTGGCACATGAATAAATACGTGCATATATCCAAGAATATGTGCACATGAAAGAAATGATGTCACTGGTCTTCACAATGTGACATAAAGTGTACTTGTGCAGATAAAGACCTTAATTAAATTGAGGCAAGGGATTGAAGTAAGACAGCAAGATCTCCCAAAGGCTTACAAATCAGTTGGTAGTCTGAAATGACTGCATAAGAAAGCTTCCTTTGGAGTACTGCAGATGATTTAAAAGCAATCAGCTGGAACTTATTTGTTTCTTAAACATGCACCACCGGCAAATGTAATATCTTTGTACAAGTTCAGCAATGTGAGGGTTAAATCATGTCGGAACCAAACCCAAGGCCATTTTCTTGTGTTATCTTCTACTTGTTTGAATTGTGGAATATTATAGAGGTCACTGTTCATTTAATTCCAAAAGAATACTCTTGCTTCCCTCTAAGGAGAAATACTATTTGAGTAACTATTTAAATAATATAAAAGCATGTGTAATGGTATTATGTATTGCTAGGCTAATTATATTTTAATCATTTATTAACTGATACATTAAAATATTAATTATTTAAACAGTATACAAAGCATAAATGAAAGGATTACTGTTTAAGGTGGGTTATTTCAACAAAAGAAAACAAAGACTCAATGTATAAGATTAGCATATTTTTGTCAAACTATAATTATTGTCATTATTTAAATTCAAACAAAACAGACATTCTGTTTCTTAACTTTGTTTTTACTTCTTGTATAGTATAAATCACTGGCAAAAATTTCTCAAACTAACAAAATTAAGCAATTTCCTGCATTTTTACATTACAATAGCACATTTGCAGCTCATCTTTATAACAAACATTTCTACAAAAATCTTGATACTTTTGTTCTCCACATACTGACTAAATGAACATTAGAAAACTATTTAAAAGTGATTGCCGCAGCTAGATTTATTTTTTTCTGCCCCTCATTTTTCATTGCTGAAGCTCTCACTTCCATCTGATTTATGAGACTGCACTAGTTGATTAAAAGCAGATGGAAGAAATAGGTGGTTTGACATAGCCTAAGCTGTAATTACATTTTGTTTTATGATGAACGCAATACAGACTGTGACAGTACTTTAGGAGTGCCTGAGCTTTTTGACCATTGTTGTCATCATTCATTTTGGTTTAGCACAGTGACCTCATGCACAGCACTGTTCCTCTATATGCGAACATTTAGGTCATTTGTACATTTAAGCCACCACAGAAATACCTGCCATAAACATGAGAAGTATAGGAATACTTCTTCATTCTAATTTCAATAATATGCATAATATGCTGAGGAGATTGCTGTGATCTACAGTAATTTATGTCATTTTATGAGTACTCTGTATATTATGAAGACACATAAACACAGGAATATAAAGAGAATGTCTAGGCATTACAAGTCACTGTGTTTCCTATGGTAAAGGTGCTGGCCATGGGGGTGTATGTCCAAAAGCTCCAGAATACACACACTAAATATGTGTAATTTTCATCAACTCTAACAATACAACATGATGTCACTTAATTTTAGTTGATATCTGTGGGAAATCCCAACCTCCTGCTATCAGAGTCTATTTCCCATGATATTACACAATCTCATGTCACATTCAGATTCATTGTTAAATTGTGGAACGTGCATTATTTTCACTGTTTGTTTTCTCCATTACATAATACTGAGTGTAGAATCTTTTAGATGAAAATAAGAATGTATTCTTTGTCACTATCTTATACTGCAGTCTTCGTTCTATGTCTCTTTACACTATTTCCCAAATCCACACGCAAGAATGTTTAGAGTCCAGGGTGCATGATCAGCACATGAATGAACAGAACCACACTGTCTTATGAGCCATCAAACTCCCAGATCTGGCAGCTCAGCCAACCTGCTTTTCCTGTTCAGAAGGCAATGCACCACTACTTACCATGGCATGACTTATGGTCTCCCTCACATTTCCCCCAGAGCATCATAACTAGAGCACCATAAGAGGAGAAAGCAAGAATACCAAAATCTACTTCCCAATGGTGCCTCTTACAATCACCCTTCTGGGCCTCAGGAAAATAGCAGCTCCCCTACTAGATGAGCAGAGATCAAATGATTAGACTGCACAGGCTTTCCAGCTATGGCCTTAGACCCTAGGGGAAGACAGGAGTCTCATCAAGAAAGTTTGTATTTTAGTAGAAACTCTTGTCAGTCTCTCAGTGCACTTCCTGTTATTTTTCAAGATACAGTGTTCCTTGTGTGCATAATCTACTACACACTCAATGTTCAGTGCAGAATATCCTCTGCATAGTAACTCCTAAATCCTGATGCCAAACAAAGGTCATATTTAAACAGTAACTTCTGTTAAAGCAAAAAGAGGCCATGAATTAGAAAACAATGAAGAAGCTATGGAAGGGCTTAGAAGAAGGATGAAGCAGAGGGAAACTAGGCAATTGTTATCTCCAAAAACTTATTTTAAAAAGTTGAAATAGGGGGGCTGGAGAGATGGCTCGGTGGTTAAGAGCATTGCCTGCTCTTCCAAAGGTCCTGAGTTCAATTCCCGGCAACCACATGGTGGCTCACAACCATTTGTAATGAGGTCTGATGCCCTCTTCTGGCCAGCAGACATAAACACAGACAGAATATTGTATACATAGCAAATAAATAAATAAATAAATAAATAAATAAATATTTTTTTTAAAAAAAAGTTGAAATAGGTTTTATGGCCATGTGCCCTAGAGTTGAAAGATTCATATTAGAGCACAAGTTTTAGCCATACATTTTCTCTCAAAATGTTCATCTTAAACCTGTAATATAAGAGTTCTTTTAGGCAGGCTCACAGCATTTTATCCAGGTCTATTTTGTTCACACTAGTGGACCTTCTGAAATTTGGTTCCATAATAAGTTCCATTCTTTACCTAAACTCTCAAGTCCCTGGTCTGTGTAATCTAGAAATGACAAGTCAGAACATTTATCAATTACAATATATTTTGTGTTTGTTCTAATAAATAAAGCTTGCCTGGAGATTAGAGGCTGGAGGTAACCACTATTGGATGACAGGATCTGACAGAAAGTGGTTCATGCTATTAATTCTAGCATTTGGGAGATAAAGACAGGAATATAAGGTGGGTGGAGACAGGATCTCATCCCCCATTTGGTCTGATGATTTGGAGAGGTAGAAAGTGAATTTGACTGCTGGTTGCTTCTCTCTTCTGACAGCTGTTCCCCAATATCTTCTCTGGGATTTTATTAACAATACTAATTAGGGCCATGCATCAAGCAATCATCTTAACTACTTATTTCTAAAGTGTACTACTTTCAAAAGATGGAAATATTTGTGCTCCTTTCTGTCTATAACTTTTTGTGCTTGGACTGCACATGGTTTAAAGTTGACCTTTAAATTCAGTTCTTACACAAGGGGGCACTCATTTACTGGTATATATTTTTTTCTAACTGACCAGATGAGGCACAGTGTTGAAGCAGTTGAAGGACTTTCTATCCGGTGCTGGGGAGCAGAAGGATAGTGAGTTCAATAAAATTCTCAACTGCATAGTGTAAGGCAAGCCTACTCTACAGGAGGCATTGCTCTAAACAGAAATAAATAATCAACATAACTTGTAAACACAAGAAAGAAATTCTTAATGACCTGGAAACAATGGGGGACAGAAAGAAATAAGAGATTAGAGCAAGGATAAATTTAAAGGAATTCAAATTTAAAAATTAAAACTCACAATTGTTTTTTTAAAAAAATATATAATTAAAAAAACATAGCTCTATTGACTTTCCAAAAGTTAAAATAATCCCTGCACTGAGGGAACGGCAGTAATAAGCTATTACTTCAGCCTGTGCTCATGTGTACCGTCAGCTGCTGAGACCTGTCAGCTGACACATGCAGTTACAGCGAATGGATGGAACAATGACAGCAAGGTTGAACACATCTGTATGAGAGTTCCTTCTCGCAAATTCCATATTCTTTGGCTCAATAAATCTTCCCACAATGTATACAGAAATCTGGTCTGACTTCATTTACATGACATGGATCAATACATGTTGGGAAAAAATAAAATCACATATCCATCTACAATCATGTCTTCTTTCATAATGGTGACTCCACAACTGTTTGACTTCAGTGTTTCCCCTATAGTGTACACAGTAAACTATTCCACCTATTATGGTATGAAGGCAAAAATCATGCTCCACACACAAATCCTTTTTCTATTACTGAAATGGAAAGTTGACCATATGACTCAAATTTTTAATTGTATGACTAAGTGGTGAATGATTTGTTTAATCTAAAAATTTAGTTGGTTTAATCATGAGAACAAGGTCATTCCCCTGGGGAACAATGGAGTGGGATCAAGGGAACTTGATCCAAAATAAGAACTTTTGATTCAGAAACATTATTCTACAAACTGGAGATACTTATGTTCTAAAATTAATGCACCTTCCTCTGGATAAATTATTCCACAAAATTAAGTTTAATAAAAAAAATCTCTTTAAAAACTGCATGCACCTGGGGTGGTTAATTTTTAAAAGAGGAGCCAGCCTGGAAAAAAAATTTTGCATACCATATAAAATGTCATTTTTAAGTCTCTTTTGTGTTCAGACCCAAGGTTATACTCTGAACAATTTAAAAAGGAACAAGAGGACCTAGGCAGTGGTTGCACATGCCTTTACTCCCAGCACTTTGGAAGCAGAGGCAGGTGGATCTCTGTGACTTCAAGGCCAGCCTGGTCTATAAGAGCTAGATCAGGACAGGATCTAAAGCTACAGAGAAATCCTGTCTTGAAAAACAGAACAAAACAGAAAACTAACAACAACAACAAAGAAAAAGGCACATCTAACCACTTAGGCAGATGGAGATTTACAGAGCAAAACTATCTTTTTGATCATGCATAATGATCAAAAATTCTAAAAGAACCAAGTCTAAGTTAGATTCTGGGACTATCAATCTTTAGTTCTTCTGGGTCATGAAGGGTGATGAAAAGATAAACTTATTATATCAGCCTTTCCCACCTCACTATTATTAATGACATGCTCATGAGGCTGAAGACTCAGCATTTAGAACACTGGATACTCATCCACAGGGCCTAACATTGATACTACGTACCCACAGCTGTCTGTAACTCCAGACAGAGCATTAGACACCACCTTTTTATCACCACTGGTACCTGGGTTGTGGGGCTATAAACCAAACTCGGGTACCCAAGAGGAGCAGTACTTTGAGACAACTGTCCAGTTACCACATATGTCATTATAATGTGGAAGGTGAAGGTGTCCCACTGTTCCTTCTGTGTCTTAGCATATAAATGCCCTCTAGATGGTTGTCAAAAGATAAAATGGATTGAATGTGAATGGAATATCTATAATGCTTATGTTATTGTTATCAGTTTTTTTTTATGTGAGTAAAGATACTAAAAAGTTGGTTGAAATCAGTCTGAGTCCAGCCAGATTTTATTAGCAAAAGGTTATATTATTTGAGATAGGCTCTTTCTTTTAGAATTTTTGAGACAGGATACTTCCTCATAGCCATGGATGGCATGAATTTATGATGGGGAAGAAGCTGGCCTCACTATGATCAGGCCCACCAACACTCTGGTGTGCTATAATTATAGCCATACACCTGTAAGTCCAGTTGAAATATGTGTTTCTAAAGGACTTATCATTGAGTCAGAGAAAAAAATAATAAAATAAGATTTAAAAAGGAGCATCATTGTTTTGATGGATAGTAACTTTTCGCAAAATTCTATAATTTAAATGACCAAATCATTTCATATGTTCTCAATAACAGGTTATTTTCTTTGCATTGTTAATTACACCCATTTATAAATGTTTGAAGTGTGACTGTGTGAATACACCCGTGCCATGATGTGTATGTAGCACTGACAGGAAAACCAACAGGGGTCTATGATCTACTTCTGCTTTGTGAGTTCTCGTGATTAAACCTTTGGAGTTATTTGACTGCACATGACCTCAATGGCACTTCTTGTGAAGTGAAGAAATATGAGAAAATTTGTTGAAGTATGGTGCATAACGCAGAGATAGAACCCAGGTCAGACATAGCAGCAATGAACTTTACTAAATGTGGCAATTTTCTGGTGTATAATTTTGGTTCTAAGAGTGTTATAAATAAATGCATAGTCCTCAAAACGAACAAATTTGCTTGTTGTAATATTTCCTCAAATTGAAATTGAGCACCACTGAAATGGCTCAGGGGGAAAGGACTGTTGTGTGTAAGACTAGAAACCTATCCTCAATTTCTATAGAACATCAAGCTGTGGTATTAGATACACAGTTGTTTGCTGATTCTCATACATTAGTACATCCATATCAGATAAATGAAAATCTTTTAATACACACATGAATTATTTAATGTTTCTTATAATTTCTTTTGTTAGTCATTTTAACATATACATTGTTAAATTCTCTTGAAAACCCAGCACATTGGAAGTTCATCATCTACCTCTGGACTAGTACTCAAGCAGAAGACAAATGAGCATCCTGAGTTCAAATGTATCCCTGAGTCATTACTGACATCCAAGGTAAGATGAACAACAAATAACAAAATCTCAAGGGAATTTGTGAAAAGATGAAAATCAAAACCAGAAACACAAACCACCACCCTTATGAGTAAATCATGATCAAACATGGCCTGGTATTTAAATAACCAATGGGAAAAATTATATGATGGAGGCTCCATTATATACATTACAGTAGAAAAATACCTATCACTAGGTACAGACAGAATAGAAGATAAACTAAAGTCATAGAAGTAATATAAGGTCTACAAAATAAACTTCACTAATGGATTTGCCACATATACAGCACACGTTAGTGACTCCCTCAAATACTTTAAAATAGAAACCACAATACAATGATCTCCTCCATCTGTCTTGACTGAACGTGGTATGTAATTTACTTCTTTCAATGCTATGATAAAAAATATTTTTTCATGAAGCTGAAGAAATCGGTGATGTTTAATGTCATTAAAATTTTTTCATGAATAGGAATTTCTTCATGACTTCTTTCCTATTGCAGACTTAAAAGTGTTCTAAATAGAATTTAAACATTTATAGCACTAAGTCATGGTGAGGTGACTAAGAAATATTCATTCCCAAGACTAAGATCAGATTTTTAAAAGTTTGCTGTAATTCCTGGTATAAGAAGACCCAAAGTCTTAATTTTTTTTTTCGAGACAGGGTTTCTCTGTGGTTTTGGAGCCTATCCTGGAACTAGCTCTTGTAGACCAGGCTGGTCTTGAACTCACAGAGATTCGCCTGCCTCTGCCTCCCAAGTGCTGGGATTAAAGGCGTGCGCCACCACCACCCGGCCCAAAGTCTTAATTTTCTAAAGATACAAAATATCAATCCAAAAATTCTCTCTCTCATTCTCTCTCTCTCTCTCTCTCTCTCTCTCTCTCTCTCTCTCTCTCTCTCACACACACACACACACACACACACACACCCCACATAAAAACAATTAAAATATTTTTTTATATTTTTTCGAGACAGGGTTTGTCTGTAGCTTTTTTTTTTTTTTGGTTCCTGTCCTGGAACTAGCTCTTCTAGACCAACCTGGCATCGAACTCACAGAGATCCGCCTGCCTCTGCCTCCCAAGTGCTGGGATTAAAGGCGTGCGCGACCATCGCCCGGCTTCATATAGGGTTTCTTAAAACCAGATCTCTTCTAAGGAGATTTTGAAGGTGGGAACTGGTCAGATTTCAATCCCTCTGCTTGAACAACCAGAGAGTTGGGCTGGATTTTGTGCTCAGAGATTGGTTGCTTTGGTGCTCATTTGAACAAGGGAAGAGTGTGTTTCTTTGGCTCTGGTTTGAGAGCCAAAGTGTGTTTCCTTCACTGGCTCTTTTTAACTTTTTGGCTCTGTTTTAGGGTGATGTTCTTATAACTAGCTCTAGATTCAGGGACAAAGTGTTTTCTCTTGGATCTCATTTCAATTACAGGGTGTGATTCTTTGACTGGCTGATTTTCCTGCCTGTAGGACTTCATAACTCCAAATAATATGTTTTTTCCATTAGTTTGCTGGTGCAAATAAACTAAAGTGTTATCATATTGAACAGATTATTGACACTATCAGCTTTTTTTCTACAGAATGAATGCTGTTAGTTATCTGACTGTAAATGTATAGGCTTAGGATCTTGAAAAACAATTTAGAATAAGCCCTCGGGTTGTTCTTCAGGTATCCAAAGGATATTGTAATTTGCAAAAGCTTTATCAGATTGATTACACACAAAAAGTTTTACTCCTGTATAAATTACAAAATATCACATTGAATTTATTCATAGAGTTTCACTGGAGTATGATTTTTGTAATGTTTTTGAAGTCTACATTCATCAAATTCACAGTTTCTATCCTGAATGGTTTAATGTATTTGGAGATTATTGTGACAAAGCATTTACCACACAGATCCAATTCATGGTTATTCTTCTGTATGTGTACATTCCTGCATTTGAAGATGAATAAGACATGAAAGGGCTTTATCACAGTGATTTCATTAATACTATTTCTTTTACTTTTAAGCCTTTGAAGATTACTGCAAAGGCATTACTACACTGAATACATCCATGGAGTTTCTCTCTTTTGTAGATTTGTTTATGTTTTTGAAGATCACTGTGCTGTGCAAAGCTCTTACCCCACTGATTACATTCAAAGAGTTCCTACCTAGGGTGAGATCTTTTATGCCTTTTAAGATTACTTAAAGCTGAAAATGCCTTACCACACTGATTACATTCATATGGTTTCTCTCCAGAATGTGTTCTTTTATGTTTTTGAAGACTACTGTGTTGGGCAAAGGCCTTACCACACTGACTACATTTACAGGGTTTATCTCCAGTATGTGTTCTTCCATGGGATTTAAGAGTATTATACCGAGCAAAGGTCTTACCACACTGATTACATTCATAGGGTTTCTCTCCAGTATGTGTTCTTTTATGGTTTTGAAGATTACTCTGATCTACAAATGTCTTACCACAATAATTACAATCATATGGTTTCTCTCCAGTATGTGATCTTTTATGTGTTTGAAGATTACTGTGTTGAGCAAAGGCCTTACCACACTGATTACATTCATAGGGTTTCTCTCCAGTATGTGTTCTTTCATGGTATTGAAGAGCAGTGTGCCATGCAAAGGCCTTACCACACTGATTACATTGATAGGGTTTCTCTCCAGTATGTGTTCTTTTATGGATTTGAACATTACTCTGACCTGCAAAGGCCTTACCACACTGATTACATTCATATGGTTTCTCTCCAGTGTGTGTTCTTCCATGGTATTGAAGACCAGTGTACCATGCAAAGGCCTTACCACACTGATTACATTGATAGGGTTTCTCTCCAGTATGTGTTCTTTTATGGATTTGAACATAACTCTGAACTGCAAAGGCCTTACCACACTGATTACATTCATAGGGTTTCTCTCCAGTGTGTGTTCTTTTATGGTTTTGAAGATGACTCTGAGCTGCAAAGGCATTCCCACACTGATTACATTCATGGGATTTCTCTCCAGTATGTGTTCTTTCATTCCATTTAAGGTGACTGGCATGTGTGAAGGCTTCAGAACATTGAATATCTACTGAAAGTTTTTCTCCAGCTTGAATTCTTTCAATCCTGCAAAGATAATTGGCACATATAAAAACTTCACCATATTCAATACGCTGTTGTGGCTACACATTTGTATGAATTAATTTTATAATATGTTCCAATTATAAAGAGGATTCAGATACTAAGTTTTTATAACTGTGTCTAAACTCATGTTTTGCTCTTTAATTAGGCACTGTTTTGCCACTTGGAAGATACCTCCAATGGTCAATTCCTTTCTTTTATGGCTTACCTTTATACCTTCACAGAATCCAGAATCTTTTTTCTATATGATAATATATATATATATATATATATATATATATATATATATATGAAGAGAACTGGATAAACCCAGAGCTTTTATTTTCATAACTTCTCCTATACTGTGAATCATATTGCATATGCTATGTGGACTAGAACACTCAGAATTATTTGCACATTTCTAGAACTTATAGGGCTTTTTTGCAGTTTGAATTTGTTCATGTATTAACAATGAGGGTGGAAAACCAGTTACTTGTATACTTAATTAAAATTCAACAAGTATACTCAACATGGGGACTACCAGTTATCTAATTGTTCTTAGAGAGTAGTATCCTACATCTCTCCATATCCCTGTGCTAATACACTTGTATCAAGAGCAATGTATGGTATCCATAGTAAAGAAGAATTACAAATAAGAGATTTCCACATTGAATTCTCAGGGTTTGACCTGCTGTTCCTCACAATCTTGTGGTATAGATATCAAGGTTACTCGAAAACAACTGCCACTTGACTCAGCTCTAACTGCTTCTCTCACTAAAGTTAGTACAGTCACAAGAAATTACAAGTAATAAAAGATTTACTATGGGCTATTGGCTTAGTACAAAGTTTTACAGATATACTTATAATCTCTTCAATGTGTATACTTTTGTATTATGAGTAGCAAGAAAGAAATTTATTTGCAGATCTACAACAAAGCTCTCATGGTGCTATGCCTCAAAAGATGTTATCTTTTTAGCTATTGTTTTCTTGACTTCTTTCTTAAAAGAATGTCATTCAAATGCAATTCACATATATGAAATAGGGATTTGTGAGAATTTGATAAAACTGTACATGTTATCAGTATTGCTTTAAACTAAAACTTTTAAGACACATAAAAATTTCATCAGAGGCACATTGTTATCTGCTTGTATATGAAAATTACCTTTCAGGTCTTCTAGAAAATTGACAATGCTCTTCACTGTTAGGGTCTTCCCAATTACATCCTAAAATATAATGCCAGTAAATGTATGTTATATTATTGAAAATTGTGCAGTATTTAAGCTGTTATATGAAGGGACCCTTAGAACTATGTCTGCTCTATTCAACTAATTCTTATTCTTTCTAAATAAAATTACAGAAGAACATCATTAACCAAGAAAAAATTATCCCCTTATTTTGAATCATGAAGGAAATTTAGTTTCACCTATAGTAGCGAGGTTCCTGTAGGTCTCCAGCATCACATCTTTGTAGAGATTCTTCTGGGCAGGATCCAGCAAATTCCACTCTTCCTGACTGAAGCTGATATGCACATCATCATAGGTCACTGCCCTCTAAAATATTACATTCATGTGTATAAGAGAAGCATGATGGTGACAACATTGTAAATGCATACTTCTTTAACACTATAGTCATAAAATTCTGATGTTCCCCACTATTATTCCATGACAGAGACAGACACTTTTTTTAAAAAAAATATTTATTTACTTATTATGTATACAACATTCTGTCTATGTGTATGCCTGCAGGCCAGAAGAGGGCACCAGACCTCATTACAGATGGTTGTGATCCACCATGTTGTTGCTGGGAATTGAACTCAGTACCATTTGGAAGAACAGGCAATGCTCTTAACCTCTGAGCCATCTCTCCAGCTCCGAAGCAGACACTTTAGAAGGAAATTGAATAGAAGAGTCATGTCTGTTATTTTTGTACCCTTTGAATGGGATATCACCAACAAAAGAACTGTCTATTAATAAAGATAGTCAAGGAAACGGATCAACAGGAATCACGCAGAAAAATTGTATGAAGAAAATTGTATGAAGAAATACTAATTACAAAATAGAAAAAAATACGGTGGACAAACTGGGTATGTTGACTCATGCCTTTAAGCAAAACACTCATAAAGCAGAGGTGTGTAGATTTGTCTCTGAGATGAGTGCCAGCCAAGTCTATGAAATCATGTCCAGGACAGGTGGAAGTACACATTAAGACCCTGTCTCCATTGCAAAAATCAGTGAAACAGGGCTGTAAAGATGGCTTGGCAGTTTGGAGCACTGATCCTTCTTGCAGAGGTCCTGGGTTCAGTTCCCAGCAACCATATGGTGGCTCACAACCATCTGCAATGAGATCTGGTGCCCTCTTCTGGCCTGCAGGCAGACATATAGGCAGAACATTGTATATATATAATAATTAAATAAACCTTAAAAAATCAGTGAAATAAACAAATCACACAGAAAGAATTTAGAGCTGTGTACTGAAGTTCCTACAAAGAATTATACATTCACTCCAGTTCTGTGTTCATCTTCCAGACAGCTGAAGTGTCCTATTTTAAACTGCAATACCACAAACATTTTATGAAAAGGTACTTTATGTTTAAAATAATTATAAATGGAGAGATGAAAACATTAGCAATATAAATGTTGGGCATAACAAATTAACATAGTTCTGGAAATATGGCTGAGTACTACTGAGCTCTTCCTGGTCTTGAAAGAGGTGGGCACAATTGTCAGTACTTACATGGGGACCACAATTATTTATTATTCTAAGTTCAGGATTTCTGAGAAGCTTTGATCACTCTGATGACCAAGTACCCATATGGTACATATCCATGCAGACCCATAAAATAGTCAAATTGAGTGAAAAATTAAAAGCAAGCTAATCAAGCAGGAAGAAGTTCATGCACCGGCAATTCACTGACTCAGGATGCTCAGGCAGTATTAATGTCATGAATACATGGCATCCTGGGGATCAGAATGAAACCCTCTGTCAAATATAAAATTTAAGATATGTAAGAAGCTGAGCACAGCAGCATATGCTTGACATTTAAAAAGCCTACATTCAGGGTCATCATCCAACAACATAAAAACAAAGCCATGAATGAAGCCCCCCTCATTTTACTTTGAGGAATTTGGAGCCACACATCAAAGGTTACTCAGACAAGCAAACAAAACAATTAAAACTACAGGCTACAAAACTCCTTAGCCCTGAACAGCAACTGTTTCTTCTTTATTTTCTGTGATTTACAGATCAAGCCTATAATGATGATAAAAGCATTTCAGTGTAAGTGGGAAGTTGGCTGATTAATTCCAACTACAACACAGTAGACATAAAAGTCAGAAAATTAGTTAAGGATATTGAGACTCATCACATACAATGAGGAATTTCATCTTGAAAAGCCTTTTTTACTGAAGGTTTATAGGAAATTGAAAGGCCAGCAAGGAGAGAAACATGATCTTTTCTGGGAAATGTTCATTAAATTAAATGCACAGACTGGACCAAGAGAGTGACCCAGGAGAGCAGACCAAAAGAGCAGGCCAAGACAGAGGGCAAAGACACACCTCAGAGGTGTGGCTTTCTGAAACACAGAGTAGGCCAAGAACAGGTCTCAAAAACAAACTGGGTGGTGGCGCTCGCCTTTAATCCCAGGCAGAGGCAGGCGGATCTCTGTGAGTTCGAGACCAGCCTGGTCTACAAGAGCTAGTTCCAGGACAGGCTCCAAAACCACAGTAAAACCCTGTCTCAAAAAAACCAAAAAAAAAAAAAAAAAGAAAGAAAATGATTTCTAGTGTAACTTTGTGAGGATGATGAGGAAATGAAAATCCCCTTAAAGAAATTGAGGAAAACATAAGCAAAAGAATGGAAGACATCAATAAATTTCTCAAAGGGGCTGGAGAGATGGCTCAGAGGTTAAGAGCATTGCCTGCTCTTCCAAAGGACCCGAGTTCGATTCCCAGCAACCACATGGTGGCTCACAACCATCTGTAATGAGGGCTGGTGTCCTCTTCTGTCCTACAGACATATATGCAAACAGAATAGTGTGTCCATAATAAATAAATAAATAAATAAATAAATTTCTCAAAGAAACCCAAGAAACCAAGAAAAAAAAATCAATATTTGATTGAAACAAGCAAATCTAGACTTGAAGACTGAAATAGAAGCAATAAAGAAACCACAGACAAAGGGAATGTTGTATATGGAAAATCTGGGTAAACAAATGGGATCCACAGCGAGAAGTGTAACCAACAGAATACAAGAGATAGAAGAGAGAATCTCAGGTGCTGAAGATTCTATAGAAGAAATCGAATCATTGGTCAAAGAAAACAATAAATCCAAAAATTCCTTACACAAAACATTATTTCTGGGACACCATGAAAAATCCAAACCTAAGAATAATAGGAATAGAAGAAAGATAAGAACACTAACTCCAAAGCACAGAAAATATATGTAACAACAAAAAAAAAATCATAGAAGGAAATGTTTCCAACCCAAAAAAGGATACACCTATGACGGTATAAGAAGTTTAGGGAATACCAGATAGACTGGACAAAAAAAGTACCCCCAACATATAATGATCAAAATGCAAAACAGAAAATGAAGAAAGACTATTAAGAGCTGCAAAGGATAATGGCCAAGTACAATATAAAGCAGACATATCAGAATAACACCCAAATTCTTCATGGAAACTTTGAAAGCATGAAGGCCCTGGACAGATGTGCTGAAGACACTAAGAGACCATGGACACTACTCTACCCACCAAAGCTTCCAACCAGACTACTATACCCAGCAAAGCTTTCAGCCACCATCAATGGAGAAAACAATGTATTCCATGACAAAACCAGATTTAAACAATACTTATCCTAACAAGTCCAGTCATACAGAAAGTACTAGAGGGACTTACCAAGGAAGCTAACTGTAAACACAGGCAACAGATAACCTTACATCTGCAAACACCAAAGAAGGCAAACATACAAACACTACTACTGAAACATAGCTGGAACTAGCAATCACTGGTCATTTATATCTCTTACTATCAATAGACCCAATTTGACTATAAAAAGGCACAAGCTGGGCTGGAGAGTTGGCTCAGAGGTTAAGAGCATTGCCTGCTCTTCCAAAGGTCCTGAGTTCAATTCCCAGCAACCACAGGGTGGCTCACAACCATCTGTAATGAGGTCTGGTGCCCTCTTCTGGCCTGCAGGCATACACACAGACAGAATATTGTATACATAATAAATAAATAAATATTTTTTAAAGGCACAATCTTAGAGAATGGATCCGAAAGCAAGATCCATCACTTTGCTATATAAAGAAAACAAACCTAACCCTCAAAGACAAACATTGCCTAAGAGTAAAGTGTTGGGAAAAGTTTTTCAAATCATATGGACCTAAGCAACACACAAGTATAGGTATCATAATAGTGAACAAAACAGACTGCAAAGTAAAGTCAATCAGAAAGATGGACACTTCATATTCATAACAGGAACCATGCATTAAGATAAAGTCTCAATCCTGAACATCTATGCCCCGAATATAAGAACACCCACACATGTAAAAGAAACATTCCTAAAGCTTAAAATGCACATCAAATCCCACATCTTACTAGTAGGAGACTTCAACACCCTACTCTCCCCAATGAACAGGTCAATTAAACAGAAACATAACAGAAAAATGAGACAACTAACAGATTTCTTGACCTAAATGGACTCAACAGACATCTACAGAATATTCCACCCAAGCGCAAAATATAATTTCTTCTCAGCACCTCGTAGTATCTTCTCTAAAATGGACCACGATCATGGTAACAAGGCAACCCTTGACACACACACACACACACACAAAATTGGAATAACCCCCTGGGTTTTATCAGATCACTATGTTTTAATGTTATAATTTAACAACAACACTAATCACAAAATTGAATAGTGGAAATTGAATAGTGCTCTATTAAACTACCCCTGGGTCAAGGAAGAAATAAACATATACTACAAAAAAAAAAAAAGCTGTTCTCCACAAAATTGAAAAGGTTAAACACATTTGGACAGGGTTAGTCAGCAAAATAAAATCAAACCTAATGACAGCAGACAACTTATCCATCTGCTTTTGGCCAACTTTGATGAGACCTGATTTTGAAAATCGGGAGTTCCTGTCTACCACTATAATCCATCAACCTGTCCTTGAAACAGTGTCAGTTTTTCTTTTCCAATGGAGAAATTGTAGAAACTATGAACACTGTGGCTCCTGCCCCACTCACAAATCCAGGACAATTGGTGGAGTCAATGGTACCACTTCAGTTGCCACCACCATTACAACCGCAGCTCATTCAACCACAATTGTGACAGATCCTCTTGCTATTATATAAATAGAATGTGACTGCAAACGGCCTGAAATTGGACAAAAGCAAATCTAGACATGCATGTTTCAGGGTTTAGTAGTATATTTCATTTTTCATAGAGATAATCCACATTCAAAATGATGAGACATTTTCTCTTTGAACTATGTGTATTCCCTGTTAACTTACACTGCAAACCTAAAAATGTGGGAAGCATGACTGGAGAGGCCTAATTTTTATAAACAAATAATAGTTATAAAAATGCAAAGCTGCTGCTGCTGCATACAATACTATTGCAATCAGTCTATCAATCCTGTGGTGATTTCTGTCATATTATATTGTGAATAAAATTGTTCTATAGAAATTAAATGATTTAAAACTCATATATAAAATGTTTAATGTTTCTGCCTGCTTTGTGGCTGGTTTTGTTATTTGATGTGCTAATTTGGGAACTTAATTCACATTCATGCAGTCTGTATAGATAACTAAAGCCCAGTTAAGTATTTTGTAATTTCAGGCTCCTATGTGGTTTGAAAGAAAGAAAGAAAATACATGTAACATATTTCACATTTCTGCACTTTCACCTTTTATGTAAATCTGTGGAAGATTTGATGAGGAGTAAATGAACCTATTTCTTCTACTCACATACCAAGGACACACTTGTGGTTAAAGTGAGTTGATAATGTGGTGTAAGGATGATTGTCCCCAACTCATTTCTTTGTGATCTCTAATGAAAAATACATTTTGTATAGGGTTAATTCTGTAAACAGATGCATGTTTATAAGATCTATAATGGTCTTGTAATCTTAATCTAGTATATTTTAGATATTTTAATTTTTCCCTCTTGGGAAATACATTTAGTATAGTGTAGAAAAATACTTCATGACATTTTCATATAAGGTTAGATAACTTTTCATACATAAACATGAAATTTGTTGTAGATAATTCTTTAAATGAAACATTTAATCTAGAAATCCAATTTAATATATTCCCCGAATCTATTTTATATGACCAGTGAGAATATATCCCCAAAAATTCATTGCTAATCCAGCAATAAAAATAATTTGAGTACTGATAAACTTCTTGGAGTACATATATATAAAATCACAAAACTTGTATTCATTCTCTTCTGTGATATGTTGTTCTATAGTCCAGAATAGCTTTTGCACCATTTTTTAAACCAGTTTTCCCCTTTGATGTTGGTACCAGAGTTGCTATAAATGACTACTGCTTTAGGGGTTAAATATTTTGTTAGTGGAGATACAACCAAAACACTAAATTATGATAAAACTTTCTGACTGGATAATAGGTATATGTCACCTGGTGGCATATTGCAAATGTGGAAAAACTGTGTTTTCCTCAAATAGAAAACTGGAAGGTTAAGCGACATCAGGCCTTAAAGTAGGTTAGGAACCTGTAGAGCCTCCTTGAAAAGCTTGTTAGAGGTTTTTTTTTTTTTTTTTTTTTTTTTTTCATATGGGGATGTGCCTGGTGTCTGGTTTTAAATCAGTGGTGGCGTGGTGGCTTCTCTGTAGTAGTTTGGAGCTAAATATCTGGACAATCCAGTTGAACAAAGTGTGCCCTAGCATCCTAATCTCTAACAGCCCTGATTAAAACACATTTATTTTCTGGGTGATTTAGAGGCAGTCCTCCCTCAGCTAATTCTACTTTGTGAGACTGAACTATTTCCAAGGCATTGGAAACTCTTCTACGTTGCGGCTTAGAAGTGCAGCGCTACCCAACAGGTGAGATGCCTTGATACCGTCCACATAGTTAAACACAAATGGAGATTGTGTGCGAAGGTTAAAGGCAAAGTGCTCAATTTCAAGAAGATACTGGAGAAACTAGGCTTCTCTAAGTATGACATATTGAAGTTGACAAGAAAAAACATTTGTACACACAGTGCCCAGCTTCCAATTCTCTAAACAAATCAAGCCCAAGGAGCAAAGTTATACAGAGGCCTGTTCCTAGGTCTAAGAATTAACAAAGACCACATGGGACTTCACAGCACAGAGAATCTGGCGGCAGGTTCCCACACAGATCCCAGGAGGACGCACCATGCTGTCTCCCGCACCTCACCCTCTGCTCCTCCCCATCTGGAGACAGCATTCCCTCGCTCACCATGTTGTGGTTCCTCAGGTCGCCAAAGCTCTCAGCTCATCAATTTCCAGCACACGAAACCACTGAAAACAGCGTCTCTGCGAAGCCGACTTGGAACTTGGCTTCCCGGAAGAGCCCTGCACTGTTGCTGACTGGCAGGTCACCTGGACGGCCTGATTGGCTAGTGCAGTCTGAATGACAAGCACACTGTCCACAGGGCTACAGTGTGCTTAAATACTCAGTACAGTGGTTCCTGACCATTCCTCTCACCCCATTCAAAGATCTTTTCTAGATAGGCCAAGGTAAGCATTTCAATAGCACTAGCCCTTGGCTACAAAAGCAGACAATGTCACAATCTTTTTTTTTTTTGTTTTTTTTGTTTTTTGTTTTTTCCAGACAGGGTTTCTCCGTGGCTTTGGAGCCTGTCCTGGAACTAGCTCTTGTAGACCAGGCTGGTCTCAAACTCACAGAGATCCACCTGCCTCTGCTTCCCGAGTACTGGGATTAAAGGCGTGCGCCACCATCGCCTGGCTGACAATGTCACAATCATGTACTCCATAGGAACTTTCCCTTTTTCCTCCAGGACACAATGTGGCTAGCTGGCTTGTACTATGCACTGTGCTTATCTAGGTTGGTGGAGTGATTTCCTGTCCCAGAGGGAAAAATATTAAGAGCTGAAGAGAATTTTAAGGTCACGAAAGAAGATGATTGTCATGGTGTTGAAAGTGAGCACTGCCACCAAGCAGCTAAAGGTGGTCCTATCATCTCAAATTATACAGATTAATGGAGGTTTTCCCATTTAAAAACCGTTAAGTAAAATCTCTCTCAGGCATAATCAATTTTTAGGTAATCCCAGAGGTAGTCAGTTTTACTACCCAAAATCACGATCTCAACAGCCAAGAGAGAAGAAATGAGAAAATATACTTGCCTGCAGGAGGCACAAAGTGCATGGGAGTTATTTTCAAAACACTGTTTTTCGCCGGGCAGTGGTGGCGCACGCCTTTAATCCCAGCACTCGGGAGACAGAGGCAGGCGGATCTCTGTGAGTTCGAGACCAGCCTGGTCTACAGAGCGTGTTCCAGGACAGGCTCCAAAGCCACAGAGAAACCCTGTCTCGAAAAAAAAAAAAAACAGTGTTTTTCCTCAACAAAGGAAGCATGGGGATTTTACTTAGGGAGTCTGAACATGCTCATGTAATGTTCTCTCTTTCTTTAAGCATGCTCACTTAACAAATCCACTTCTGAACATGATCACATTGTAAAAACAGAGATATTTTGGGGGCATTCTTACCTCAAAGTCATGTAGGAACATAAGTTATCACTGGTGCTTTAAATCTTAGCCATTCTTACTATTCTAAGATGCTATCTCAGAGTCATTTTGATTTACATTTTCATGATTACTAAGGATGTGGAACATTTCCTTAAGTGTCTCTTAGACTCTTGAGATTCTGCTGTTGAAATTTCTCTATTTAGATTTGTATCCTACTTTTATTTGGAATATTTGGAATTTGATGTCTAATATCTTGAGTAGTTTATATATTTTGGAGATCAGTCTTTTGTCTGCTCTGGGGTTGGGAAGATCTTTACCCATTCATTGTGATGCCTTTTTATCTTATTGACTGTGTCCTTTGCATTACAGAATTTTCTCAGTTTCAGAAGGTCCCGTTTGTTTATTGGTACTCTCAGTGTCTGTGCAATTGATGCTATATTTAGACAGTAGTTTCCTATGCCCATGCTCTGAAGGCTACTTCTTGCCAGAAGCAAAGGCCTGTAATTTGAGATCTGCGTTTTTGTTACAGCCATCTTAAGCTCACAAATTAAGAAAAATATCTACCTCTATCCCCTCTGCAGGGTCCAGGAAATCAACCTGGTATCTTATCTCCTAGCAGAGACCTGCAGGCACCAGGCTCTGGAACCTATTAGCATTTTCCTTGGTTAGTCAACAATCACAGACCCTCAGTATATACTTATCAGCTAGGGATGTCTCCAGACATGAATTCCAGCAAACCTGAGTTTCCTGACACCCTTCCCTTCCCCCTTTGCCTGTTTGCTATATAATAGCATCTGAGAAAGAATAAACAGAATGGCTTGATCAAAAAATCCTGTCTTGCTGTCATTTCTCATGTCTCTTGTCTCCTTTCATTCCTCTCCACTAGGTTTATCAGGGACCCCCGTTCGTATCCCGCAGGCTGGGATAACTTCCCACTTTCTCCTCTACTGTATTCACCGTGGCCAGATCCGTATTGAGTTATTTAATCCATTTGGACTTGAGTTTGTGCATGGGGAGAGATATGGATCTACTTGCATTCTTTTTCATTTTGATATCCACTTATTCCAGCACCATTTGTTGAAGATGCTTTCATTTTTCCATTGTATAGTTTTAGCTTCTTTGTCAAAAATTAAGTGTTCAGGGCTGGAGAGATGGCTCAGTGGTTAAGAGCACTGCCTGTTCTTCCAAAGGTCCTGAGTTCAATCCCCAGCAACCACATGGTGGCTCACAACCACCTGTAATGAGATCTGGTGCCCTCTTCTGGCCTGTATACTTAATAAATAAATAAATCTTTAAAAAAAATCAGGTGTTCATAGGTCTGTGGATTCATATCTGAACCTTTGTTTTGATTCCATTGGTCAACCTGTCTACTTCTATGCCAATACAATCTGTTTTCATTACTGTAGCTCTATAATCCAGGTTTATGTTAAGAATGGTGATACTTCCAGAAGTTCCATTACTGTACAGGATATTTTGGTTATCTTTGGTGTTTTATTTTACACTGTTTTGTTTTCTGATTTGAATTTGAGTAGTGTGCTTTCAAGGTCTGTGAAGAATCATGTTGAAATGTTTTAAATTATTTGTGGCTATTGTAAATGGTGATGCTCCTCTGATTTCTTTCTCAGCATCTTTATTATTTGTTTGTTGTTGTTGTTGTTGTTTTTGTTTTTGGGGTTTTTTTTTGAGACATGCTTTCTCTGTGGCTTTGGAGCCTGTCCTGGAACTAGCTCTGTAGACCAGGCTGGTCTCGAACTCACAGAGATCCAGCTGCCTCTGCCTACTGAGTGCTGGGATTAAGGGCGTGTGCCACCATCGCCCGGCTCTTCTATATTATTTGTATATAGGAGGGCTACTCATTTTTTGAGCTCATCTTGTTTCCTGTCACCTTACTTAAGTTATTTATGGGTTGTAGGAATTCCCTGATAGAGTTTCTGGCATCACTTATGTATACTATCATATCATCTGTGAATAGCAAAAGCTCAACGTTTTCCTTTCCAGTTTGGATTCCCATGATCTTCTTTAGTTTTCTTTTGCATATGTAGTATCCATATCAAACTCCTGTGTGCATACACTAGGCAGCTTTTTTGGGGGGGGGAGGGAGGGTTTCGAGACAGCGTTTCTCCATAGCTTTTTTGTTCCTGTCCTGGAACTAGCTCTTGTAGACCAGAATGGCCTCGAACTCACAGAGATCCGCCTGTCTCTGCCTCCCGAGTGCTGGGATTAAAGGCGTGTGCCACCACTGCCCGGCTCTAGGCCCATTTTAAAAGCTGGATGAGCCATCTTCCTCCCTCTCTCTACACACTGACTTCTGAGGCCTGTGCACACCCCTTCTAATAAACTCCGAAGAGTGTTCGCTGTGTGTTCTCTGTTTCTTTCTTGTTAAGAAAAAAACCCAAGAAGGCGCAGCTCTGCCAGCACAAAGAAGTCCAATTAAGTGAAATGAAACAAAATCAAAATGCCCATTATTTTATTAAATACAGTGCTCTCCGGTGGCTGAGCACATGTGGGGGAGACAGGACAACGGGGAGCCCATGCAAACCCAGAACAATGTGTTTCTCCTCTAGGAACCCACCTAAAGGCACTGTGGGAGTGGTCCCGACCTCTCCACAGGGACAGGTCAGGACCTGGAATGCTGGGATTTAGAGTCCAGGATAATGCAATTCCCAGACCAGAGGGGCTGGGATGGATGCCAGGGGCTGGAGGCTAAGGTCCAGACTTAACACTTCTCACTTGTACCAAGTAATTTCTGTGACCCACTGTCAAATGTTCAGTTTTTCTTTTTTTTTAATATTTATTTATTTATTATGTATACAATATTCTGTCTGTATGCCTGAAGGCCAGAAGAGGGTGCCAGACCTCTTTACAGATGGTTGTGAGCCACCATGTGGTTGCTGGGAATTGAACTCAGGACCTTTGGAAGAGCAGGCAATGCTCTTAACCACTGAGCCATCTCTCCAGCCCCCAAGTTTTTCTCAGTGAATTGAATTAATGGCATGTGCTTGCATATTTTTGATTGATATTTATTGAGCTCTACATTTTTCTCTGCTCCTCTTCCTGTCTCTCCCCTCCCCCCTTCAGTCGTCCTCTAAGATCCTCATGCTCCTAATTTACTCAGGAGATCTTGTCTTTTTCTACTTTCTAATTCCCATTTAGATTAGATCTATGTAAGGCACTCTTCGCATCCATATTGTTGGCTAAGTTCTCTGAATTTGTGGTTTGTAGGCTGGATTTCTTTGCTTTATGTTTGAAAACCACCTATGAGTGAGTACATGTGATAATTGTCTTCCTGTACCTGGGTATGTTATTCAGGTTTCTTCTTTTCCTGGGTTGTGTAATTTTTTTGTTTGTAGACTATATAGCAGCTGTGGCCTTCTGCCTAGTCAGACTGCTCAGAGCAAAAACAGCTTTCTCTGAGATTAATAGAGATCATCATAACTGTTCCTCCAGAAGCATTGTATATAGGGCTGTTAGGTAACTTTTCCTTGAAGTTTTCTGGTTTTGTGTCCCCTTCTTTTGTGTTTGTGAAAATTATGGTGTTGGCAAAGTTATCTTTTAGAATAAGCATCAAGATTGATAGTCGACTTTTCACAGTGTCATCCTCTTGATTTTCAAGCGAGACCTTAATGGTACAGTATGAACATGCCAGAGACATTTCTTTCCATCATTTGTCTAATATACATTTGTTCCTACATAATATTGAGGTTAGAATATCCCTAAATGTCTTTGCTATTACACTGTGATAAGTGGATTTGTTAACTGAGCATGCTTAAGGAAAGGGAGAACATTGCATGAGCATATTCAGACTCCCTAAGTAAAATCTCCATGTTTTATTTGTTGAGGAAAAACACTGTTTTGATAACAACTCCCAAGCTCTTTGTGCCTACTGCAGGCAAGGTTTTTTTTTTTTTATCATTTCTTCTGTCTTGGCTGTTGAAATGTCTGGCTATTTTTGGTAGTAAAAATGACTACCTCTGGGATCATCCAATACACAAAGAATTGATTATATCTGAGAGAGATTTTACTTAAAGGTTTTTGAAATGAGAAAATCCTCCATTAATCTGTATAATTTGAGATGATAGGTCCCACCTTAAGCTTCTTGGTGTTTCTGCACACTTAACCAGTGAGCCATCTCCGCCACCCATGTCTGTGAACAGTTTTAACACCATCACTCATGAGCAGAGGTAGTGGGATTCTCTACATTTGAGACCAGTCTGGACTACAGAATGAGTTCTACAAATACACAGAAAAATCCTGTCTTGAAATCACAAAAACAAAACAGAACAAAACAAACAAAGAAAAAACCCAAAAAACTGAATAAAACAAAGACTATGACCCAACTTTAATCAGCATCTTACATTCTGGCAGCAGCAGTCACGTAGAAAGTATTTTGAAGAAGAAAAATCTTTTTTTTTTTTGCCTCTGTGCTCTGGCACTGGCTACCAAACTCATCCCTTTACTAGCATTAGTCATTGTAATTTTGGTTAATACTTAAAACCAGCTGAGTCACAGATCCTTGTGGGCAGAACAACTACTGGAGCCTTCTCTTGATCTTAGACAAAAGGCTGAGAAGCAAGCTATTGGATTCCTCAATTGCCATTGGTATGCAGCTGTTCTTAAGTTAAGTGGACCACAGCTTGCGAGACATTCTAAGAATACTACTTTTTACATCCATGGTGAGAATCATTCTACCTGTCTTGGTCATGTAGAGAATCTTAAATACTGCAGCTGTATATTTTATTCACCTGACTATAGAGGAAGAAGTGCTGGCTAACAATAGTGCTCATGAAGACATTCTTTCTAGCTCCATTATTCTCTACATATTCAAATTTCCATGAACACTACCCTTTTTATTATTATTCATTTGCCTGGAGTTTGCTTCGAATTTCAGGAATAAAACCCATAAACAATGGAGTCATCATCCAGCTTTCCGATGGGGAAAAGACCAATCATCTTGATTGAGACCTGGTTCCTGCTTTTCTCTTTTCTGTTGTGTGAAATCCCTGTGAAAACCATGTAAAAAGTACCTCCAGTTCATCTGACCTCAGAGTGAAGCCACAGAACAAATATTTCATTTTGTAACTTTAAAACTCTCTTTAGTTGTTAGTATTCTAGGCATCCTTACATCTGTGGGACAGATACTAGCACAGTGTACCGTAAAAGTCACACAGTGTGCTGGAATAAAAAGGGAAAGTTCCAAGGAGTGCAAGAAGATGACATTGATTGCTTAGTAGCCAGGGGCCAGTGCTATTAAATGCATGTATTCTTAGATCTGGAGAAGTTCTCTGTTGGGGTGAATGGAATGGAGAGGAGCCAGTATTCTGTCTCTTTAAGCACACTGTATCCCATGGGCGGTGCTGTAGCCAGTCAGGACTCACTAGCCAATCAGCACTCCAGGTGACCTGCCAGTCAGAAGCAGTGCAGGTCTCTTCCTGGCAGCCGCCTTCAGTCTTGGCTTTGAAGAGGAGCTGGCGCCAGTGGATTCCTGTTCTCGGGTGCAGTTGCTGTTGCAGGGAGACGATGAGCTGAGAACTTTGGGAAAATGGAGAAGCACAACATGGTGAGTGTGGGAACGCTGTCTCCTGATGGGGAGGAGTAGAGGGCGAGGTGCGGAAAACACTATGTTGTTACCTCCATGGGCCTGGGTGGGAACCCGCCGCCATATTGCCTGTATTGTGAAGTCCCTCATGGTCCCTGCTAACTCCTGGACCTAGGGGCAGGCCTCTGAATAACTTTGCTCTGTGGCTTCACTTCCTTAGAGTATTGGGAGCGGAAAGCTGCGTGTACAAACACCTTCCTAGTCAACTTCAACAGGGTTCCTGCATTCATGGAAACAAGTTGCCAAACTCAGAGAAGCCTCATTTCTTCAGTATCTTCTCGATATCGAGCACTTTGCATTTAAGCTTTAAATATAATCTGAATCTATATTTAAATTTGTGGACGTTATCAAAGGCATCTCACATGTCGTGTAGCTCTCCACTACTGTGTCATAATGGAGAAGAGTAGAATTGGTGATACAATAGATTGACCAATGCTTAAAAAATAATTAACTCTCACAAAGTAGAATTTATCAGAGGGAGAAATGCGTCTAAAACACCCAAACTGTGAGTCTATGCTAATGAGGGCTGGTAGAGTTTAGAATGCCCAGGTATACATTGTTTATCAGGATTGTCCATATATTTGACTCCAAACCATTTCAAAGAAGCCATCACTGAGTTAAAAATAAAAAGTCACTGCTGGGTGGTGGCGGTGCACACCTTTAATTCCAATACTCTTGAGGCAGAGGCCGGTGAATTTCTGTGAGTTCAAGGCCAGCCTGATCTAAAAGAGTGAGTTCTAGGACAGGCTCCAAAGCTACAAAGAAACCCTGTCTTGAAAAATAAAAAAAAAATCACTAGACCCACTCAAATATCAAAAAATAGACCTGTTAACAAGCTGCTCAAGGAGACATTACAGGTCACAACCAACCTTAAGACCTGGCATGCCATAAAGTTCCAGTTTTCTTTTTGAGAGAGGCATAGTTCTGTCACCGGGTGACATATATTTGAAATGTAAAACACTGTTGTGTGAATGACTTGACTGATCAATCAAGGATTTCCTTCAGGACCT
>NW_024543215.1:0-29968 GCF_018167655.1 Microtus oregoni
AAAATGTTTTCCTCCAAACTAATTAGTCCATGTCTTACTTAGGATTTCTATTGCGGAGAAGAGACACCACGATCAAGGCAACTCTTATAAAGGAAAACATTTCATTGCGGCTGACTTAGTAAAGAGATTTAGTTCATACACGTGGTATGCAGACAGACATGGTACTGGAGAAGGAACTGAGAATTCTACACCTTGATCCGAAGACAACAGGAAGTGAACTGAGACACTGACTGGCTTGAGCATATATGAGACCTCAAAGCCCACCTACATAGTGACACACTTCCTCCAACAAAGCCACACCTCCTAACAGTGCCACTCGCTAGAGGGCAATTACATTCAAGCTACCACAGCCCATTTCCTTTACATTCATATTTACCCAGACAAAATATAGACTTACAAAAGCATATTGACCTGTAATTCAATTGCAAATAGAGTCCCCCTCCGAAACGTTGTGATGCCTACCTTCAGCATCCATGTCCCTGAGCATCCCGGTCTTCTGAGCACCCGCCAGAATCCCTTGTTAAGCTCTGCTTCCAGTCTTTCTAAACTTCGCAGACTCCTACCCCAAACTACAGAGTTTCTGAGCTGCATGTGGACAGAGAGTCACAGCAGCAGTCACACTTCCCTGGCATAAATTTCTCTATCAGTCACCATCTTCATCACTGTCACAAAATACCTAGAACATGGAAGGAGGTTGGACTGTTTACTTGGTTCAGACTTTCAGAGATTCTTATCCACAGTCCTGACTCTATTCATCCTTGGCCCATGGTGGGGCAGAACCCTGTGGAGGGGCAGATTATCATGGTGGGGCAGAACCCTGTGGTCAGGCAGAATGCCGTGGTGGCAGGATTGTGTGGCACAGAGGAACTTCTGACACTGATGAGTTTTGGGTTTTTTTTTTACGTTTGTTTGTTTGTTTTTGTTTTTCAAGGCAAGGTTTCTCTGTAGCTTTGAAGCCTGTCCTGGAAACTAGCTCTTGTAAACCAGGCTAGACTCGAACTCACAGAGATCTGCCTGCTTCTGCCTCAAGAGTGCTGGGATTAAAGCCGTGTGCCACCACCGCCCAGTTGACACCTATTTATTCTCATGGGTCAAAAGACAAGGAAAATTCTGAAGTCACATGGCCAATCTATGTGTTTTTAATCAGTGGAAGAGGGATGTAAAGTAGCAGATTAAAAGGTTTCTCTAATTTATCTACTCATTTCTTGGAACCATCCTCTTCGATCCTCAGAGAACATCTCTCATTCTTTGTGGCTGTTACAAAATCTTCATATGGCCTCATGTTTACTCCACAGTAAAATTAAATCAAATATTAGTAATTATAGACCTTCTCATCACAAAGTAAGATGTAGAATAATGCTTAAAATGCAAACAGCTTATGTACCACTTTACATTAATTATTCCCATGTTTGGACGCTCTTTGAATGTATTTTCTGAGCGCTCAGTTTGGAAACCTGTCCCACAGAATGTCGGTCCTGTGTGATCATGATATGTTTATGAGGTGTGATCAAGTGCATTTTTGTTAGGTTACTAGGGTTGATGCCTCAGAAAGAATCAAGATAGGTGGGCTGGAGAGATGGCTCAGTGGTTAAGAGCAGTGTCTGCTCTTCCAGAGGTCCTGAGTTCAATTCCCAGCAACCACATGGTGGCTCACAACCATCTGTAATGAGGTCTGGTGCCCTCTTCTGGCCTGCAGACGTACACACAGACAGAATATTGTATGCATAATACATAAATAAATATATTAAAAAAGAATAATATTGTATGCATAATACATAAATAAATATATTAAAAAAAGAATCAAGATAGGTTCTTGAGGGACTTTGATTTATTTCTAAGACAAGGTTCTTATAAAATTAAGATTGGACCCTTCTCTGTTCTCTGACTTCTTGTTTCACCATGTGACCTTTCCTTTTCTCAGTGATGCCATTCACCCTGAAGTGAAGTAGCTGGGGTCACCACCTTGAGAGCCAAATCAATGACGATTGCAAACTATGAGTTAAATAAATTTCATTTCTGCATAAAGTAACCTGCCTCAGGCATTCTACTGTGTCAGTGGAAAGTGGACTAAAGTCGTGATGTTAGTTACATTGCGTAAGTTCTGCAACTGCACATTCACTATATGATTCATGTTTCTCTTTGGTTCTGTCATCTCTCACTTGACTGTGAGCTTCTTTGAATATTACAAGCCCGGAGGTATGCTACTCTGTCACCTCATGCTCATTCTTTTTCTACACTTTTAATTCAGGAGTAAGCCCAGAAAGATGGGGGGGGGGATTTTCATGTACAACTCATCTAGGTTTAGGTTTTAAAAGTCCTCTGAGGCTGGAGAGATGGCTCAGGTTTAAAAGTGTTCTTATAGCAGACCCAAGTTCGATTCCACACTTGAAAGCTCACAAGGGCTAGTAACTCCAGCTGTAGGAGATCTGACATATCTGGCCTCCACAGGCACCTTTCTCTGTCTCTCTCTGTCTCTGTCTCTGTCTCTCTCTCTCTCTCTCACACACACACACACACACACACACACACACACACATGAATGCGCACACACACACTTAAAGGTTAAAAAAAAAACAGAAAAACATCTGAATGAATGACCAGGACCTCAGACTGGAACTTGCAGGGAGTACTGGTCACTTTCTACCTTACCCCCACAGCCTTTGAGATTCTGATAAATGCAGAATCAATGGATTATCTCTTAGAACTGTGGCCGATTTTGTCTGTATTTATCAATTTTTTGATGAATATGAATGAAAGAAGAGAAGGACAACATGTAGAACATATTCATAGAACAGGTCATCCAGCTGTGACCTGAAGAGTGCCAACCATTGCTTAGTGGCAACAAGTGTTGCCTGGCTTGAGAGACACTCTGCCTCCTCTTAGAGGATTTTGCACTTCCAAGGTTTTGAGAACTTTTGTAATGAAAAAGTTTTTTCCTTCCCTTTCCCATCAGACTCCACCATACTCAACAACCATAATATTCATATTCTCTTTAACTTCACACATGAGGCTGCTTCTAAGGAAGATGGGTTAAAATTTCCAAAAGCAAGCAAACAACCCCGAAGACAGATGGGGTTAGTAAGGAAGCCCTGGAAGAAAGCAGGTGTGACCCTAGTTTAAGGGTGGGTGGCTGTGGTGGTTTGAAAGAGAAATGTTCCTCATAGTTTCATATATTTGAACAATAAATCCTCGGGTGATGACATCGTCTTTCGGCCTTTTAGTGGTGTGGCATTGCTCAGGGAAGTCTCTCAGTGGGGAAGGGTGTTGAGGTTTTCTAACCCAACTGTACTTCCTGCATTCTTGAGCTTTTTCTGTCTCTGTTTCTCTCCTTTCCTCCTTCCCTCCCTCCTCCCCTTCTATTTCCTGTGTGAGGATGTAAGGTGAGGTCAGCATCCTGTTCCTGAGCCCGGGGCTGTTTTGTGCCAGGCCCTCTCCACCATTGAGGACTGTATCCACTCTCAAACTCTAAGCTAAAATGAATACTTTTCTCCCCACTTGCTATCTGTCAGAATGTTTTCATCAAAACAAGACAGGGGATAATACAGTGACATGTGGAAAGGATTTGATACTTTAGTAGTGTCTTGGTTACTTTTCTCTTGTTGACAAGAGACACCATGACCAAAGCAACTCATAAGAGATTGTAGAGGATTTACTTACAATTTCAGAGGAGCACGGCAGAAGGCAGGTGGGTGCAGTGCTGCAGCAGTAGCGGAAAGCCCACATGCTGAAACAACAACCAGGAAGCAGAGGAAGAGTCAACTGGAATGGTGTGGGTTTTTGAAACCTCAAAACCTGCCCCCAGTGACACACTTCCTCCAACAAGGTACACCCCCCAATCCTTCCCAAACAGTTCCACCAACTTGGGACCAGCATTCAAACATATGGATCTATGGGGGTCATTCTCAATCAATCCATTGTAAGTAGGTTGAAACCAATAGAAATGTAGACTTTCAGAATTTTTGAGGTGTTTAGAAGCAATCACTACAAGAATTATGGCTCACCCTGCTGTGGGTGGTGCATGCCTTTAATCCCAGCACTCAGGAGGCAGAGGTAGGCAGATCTCTATGTTTGAGGCCAGCCTGGTCTACAGAGTGAGTTCCAGGACAGCCTGGACTTTCCACAGAGAAACCCTACCTCAAAAAACAAAACAAAAACCCAACAAAGCAAAAAGAGAGAGAGAGAGACAGAGACAGAGACAGAGAGAAAGAAAGAAAAAGAATTGTGGGTTGTGTATGCTTGTCTGTATGTGTGTGTGTACACACGCAACACATATGTGGAGGTCAGAGGACAACCTTGGGGCTTGGCTCTCACCTTCCAAAATGTTTGAGACAGGGTTTATTATTTGTTTTGCCACTGTGCCTGCTAGTCTGACTGGCCCTTGGGATTGCAGGGATTCTTCTATTGTAAGCCAATCTCCTCATAAGAACACAGGGATTACAGATGCCCCCATTGGGTGTCTTGCTTTTACATGGCTTCTGGGATTCAAACTCAGGCCCTCGCATTGCTCTGCACTCTTACCCACTGAGGCAGCTCCCATGCCCCCAAATTACAGAGTTTTATTGTTGTTGTTGTTGCTGTAATAGTTGACCTGTTTCAATCAGGGTCTCTGAAAGAAAGAATGTTCAGTCATATACTCTCGTTCAGTCATTCCTGCAGGGTTTGGTGACAGAAGTTTCAGGACAAAATAGACAAAACACAGGCAACAGTAGGAACTTCATATGGACAATGAGCTATCTTAAGGCCACAAAAGGTTCTGAAGAACAATATTGTCTCTCTACATCGTTATGGGGTAGTGAGGGCAGTTACTAGAAGCTGGTTTTAAAGCAGAACTACCTTGAGAAGAGCTGTGATACCCACCTACTTCTTGCTTGCCCCTTCAGCTGAACCCACAAAGGGCAGAGATCAGTGTGTAGAGAAGGGTGAAGACTAGACACGGAGGGCAAGCGGAAGGTATGAGGCACATGTCTCAAAGTAGAGGAATCTGGAAACTGGCAAAACACTGACCATTTCCTGAATATTGGTGTCCCTCATGATTTCTGTGTTGCTTTCTCTGCCTAAACATCGGTTAAATACCAGTGAGGCCCGAGGAAGCAGATAGAGACTCAGCCCTCGGTGTGTGAAAACAGCTCCAGAGTACACAGTAAACTAAAACACAGACTGAAACCTAAGGAGGTGTAGAAATCATAGAAAGAGTTCAATGCTGGCCATTTTTAAAGGCCATTTATTACTTTAGTCTTGGCCTGAAGTACTGCTTTACAGCATAAATGCAACATTCAAGAACTTAAATTAAAATGAAATTGAGTTCTTTATATCAATTAATAAGTTTGATTACTATTATCCAATAAATCCCTTATTTAAAAAAAAACTTATCATTCAATCAGCATGCTTGTAACCCTAGGTGTTGAGGAAAATGGATTGCAAGTTTGAGGTAAGTCTAGGCAATTTAGTGATAATCAGTCCCAAAAATGAAATTTAAAAAGGGATAGAGATGAGTACTTACTTGGCAGGGAAGATCACAGCATGGTTTTCCCAGGGTGAGGCTTCTCCATTGCACTCTGCATGCACTGGTCCCTGTGATATGCCCAAATGTGGGAAACTCGGATGCATTATTTGTGGTAGTAGAAGAAGAGAAATGTCTCTTACAAATAAGTTATCCTCTAACCTCTACAGGTGTGCAATACACACACACACCACATTACCCACATATACACACACATGTACACATACCACACACACCATATACACACACATATACCACACATACTCATTTATGCATGCACACATACTATATATATACATATATATATATATCACACAAATACCACCCCCCACACATACACCATACATACACACATATGCACACATACACTAAACAAATACACCATACCGATGTGGGATTTCCTTTTGTATACTGTGAATATCCCTGGTTAATAAAGAAACTGGCTTGGCCTGCTGGAATAGAACAGAACTAGGAGGGGAAAACTGAACTGAATGCTGGGAGAAAGAGGAGTTTAGAGAAGCCATGGAACTGCCGCCAGAGACAGACTTTGCTGGTAAGCCACTGCCACGTGGAAATACACAGATTAATGGAGATGGGTTAAATTGAGATGTAAGAGTTAGCCAATAAGAAGCTAGAGCTATGGGCCAAGCAGTGATTTAATTAATACAGTTTCTGTGCGGTTATTTTGGGAGTCTGGGCAGCCGGGAAATGAACAAGTGGCCTCCTACAACACCATGCACATACACACTCACTTATGCACACACACTCACACACATACACCATACATACAGGACACACACACACTTTACATACGCCTCACATACCATAATATATCACACACACATGCACACACCATACACACTCACTTATGCACACACTCACACACATACACCATACATACACGACACACACACATTTTACATACGCCACACATACCATAATATATCTCACACACATGCACACACCATACACACATTTACCACACATACACACACACACACACACACACACACACATTAAATATTTTAAACTTCAAAACTGAAGTTTGCTTTTCTACTTTAACTGGTCATCTGCATTTGGCTTCTCTCCCCAGGCTTTGTCTCTGTTTAGAATCCAGGGCTCCCTGACCTCACTCCTGCTTGCATATTGTAGCTACAGGGATTTTCAGGCACGCAGGTCGTATCATCCATAGCTTGGTTGAAACTGGTACTTTCTCCAAAACAACATGGAAAAATCCATGGGTAAATTCTGCCTGAGTCATCTGTTTAAACTACAAAGAGCAGGGGTGATGGGGTCATTGCCCACGCTGACCAAGATTTTTCCCTCGGTCATGCTTATATCGACCTTGTTCCTGACAAAGTGTGATCCAACCCCCAGAGATCGGGTTGAGTGTGTGAGGGTGTATCCCCTAGGATCTTTGACTATGGTGTGTGTGTGTGTGTAGTATATTTGGATATTCACTGTACATAACACTGGATTCCTAAGGATGTTTTCAAGCTAGTATATTCTATAGTCTGACCATGTCTTCCCTCCCCGTTTGTTCCCTTTTCCCACTCCTCCCAGTCCGTTCCTTCCCCTAAACAGGATGTTTTCCATAAGACACATCTGAAGAGTGAGCATGAGCTCTTCTGGAATGCAAACATTTTCGGAACAAGGAAGCCTCCGCCATAAACTAGTTGAAATATAGAAAAATAAAGTAGTCCCAAGACAGATAACTGTCATTCTTTTTCTTCACTTTCTGTCTCTAACTCCTGGTTAAAGAGGAGGAGGAATTGTGTTCCCTCAAGACGGCTCTGCCCCCTCCTCCCTAAATAAAATGGTCTGACTCCCACCAGGAACCCAGGCCTCTGTGTCTGACCACATGTGGAAATCCAAACTCTAAAGATAAAACCCTCTCGGGCCGCTCGCAGGCTCAACAGCCACATCAGATTCCTAGAGTCAGTCTTTCCTCTTTCTTTTGGAATTGTTACAAGGGTTGAATTTTTATCTCTATAATATAAATTCAAGGAATAAACTGTTGCCTGTACAGACAGTTAGAATGTGACTTCACCATTGGATCTGGTCTCATCTGTGTGGTGGTCCTTCTCCTATGCTCCTGTGCGTCTGACGTGCTCCAGAAGGGATCTAAAACAATCTAAATCAGTGCCAAGTAAACCTTACTTCCATCAAAGAGAACAGTATGCTTGAAGATCCAAAAAACTATGGACTGAAAGGCAGCCAGAATGGGTTGTCCTGGGTGCTTTTATTGTATTTAGTACCTGAGCAGCACAGTGAAGCAGCCAGAGAAGGAAACTTTTTTTTTTTTTTTTTTTTTTTGCCAGTGGGGAAACAGGGTCCATGAAAAATAAGTAATTTGTCCAAAGAACCACATTCCACATGCTAATAAACTATGACCCCAAACAGAAACTCGGGCTCTCTGATTGTAGAGCCTACGTTTTCTCTGCCATTATGCAGCAATCAATGAGAGGAAATATTTAAATTTGTCTGCTCACAGAGAAAGGGAAGCCTCTCAGGTTTCAGCTCAAAGGTCAGTTATGACCCACACTGGCTCTTTTGAAAGAGCCCAGGTGAAAACATTTCATCATTTCTCTTTGCCCCTGCTCAGAGGTTTCTCTTTGCTCTCTAACTTCTCCAAGGACACAGAGAGGTCTTTCACCTTAGTGTTGCACATTCCAAGTGGGACATAGTAATTTCATTGTGGAAGTGTCCTAAGTCAATCATTTGTCTGATCATTTTCTTCCTCCCAGAACAGCGCATCTTTTTGTTTCATTCAATAAATATTTGTGATTAGGACTTTCGGTGTGTAGTGTTGGTAGAAGTATCAGCACGATGCACAGCAGCCACCTGCGAGGACATTCTAGGTGCACAGCAGCGCCTATGAGGACACTCTAGGTGCACAGCAGCGCCTGCGAGGACACTCTAGGTGCACAGCAGAGCCTATGAGGACACTCTAGGTGCACAGCAGCGCCTGCGAGGACACTCTAGGTGCACAGCAGCGCCTGCGAGGACACTCTAGGTGCACAGCAGAGCCTATGAGGACACTCTAGGTGCACAGCAGAGCCTGTGAGAACACTCTAGGTGCACAGCAGCGCCTATGAGGACACTCTAGGTGCACAGCAGAGCCTATGAGGACACTCTAGGTGCACAGCAGCGCCTGCGAGGACACTCTAGGTGCACAGCAGCGCCTGCGAGGACACTCTAGGTGCACAGCAGAGCCTGCGAGGACACTCTAGGTGCACAGCAGCGCCTGCGAGGACACTCTAGGTGCACAGCAGCCGCCTGCGAGGACATTCTAGGTGCACAGCTGTGCCTGCGAGGACATTCTAGGTGCACAGTAGCGCCTATGAGGACACTCTAGGTGCACAGATGTGCCTATGAGGACACTCTAGGTGCACAGCAGTGCCTGTGAGGACACTCTAGGTGCACAGCAGAGCCTATGAGGACACTCTAGGTGCACAGCAGAGCCTATGAGGACACTCTAGGTGCACAGCAGCGCCTGCGAGGACACTCTAGGTGCACAGCAGAGCCTATGAGGACACTCTAGGTGCACAGCAGAGCCTGTGAGAACACTCTAGGTGCACAGCAGCGCCTATGAGGACACTCTAGGTGCACAGCAGAGCCTATGAGGACACTCTAGGTGCACAGCTGTGCCTGTGAGGACACTCTAGGTGCACAGCAGCGCCTGCGAGGACACTCTAGGTGCACAGCAGCCACTTCAGAGAATATTCTAGGTGCAGGAGTTCTTTGGAGCATCAGGAGAGTTGAGTTTAACTCTCAGTATTAAATTAAATGCAGAATTTTACTAGGTTTGGTTATTCATCGAGTTGATAGGCATAGTGTTTATAATCGCTTGTTGTTGTATCCACTGACTGTGCTCAGTTTTTGTCTCAGAAACCAACTGAGGCTACAGCCTCCCGAGCATGGCAGGCCTGTTCACGTGGCTGGCATGTGATGCTGGCTGAGTACCAAGGGCTCTGTAGGCTCAAGTCACATAGCCACCTTACAGGACTTCGGCTTCTCATAGGACGGGGCTTGATTTAGGGGGGGAAAAAAAGAACTATCGTCACAGCTTGGGATCTTGTTCTCCATTTAAAAATAACTCCAACAGCCATTTTGTTAGGTGGAGCTTGCAGTGTGAAGAAAAGTCCCTGTCTCATGCTGTGTTCTGCCTTGTTTGGCACACTCTGCCCACGGGACTCAGTCCTGATCTTCAAATGTTCCTTCAGGTGCTGTTTCCTCCTTCTTTCTCCCTCCTCCCTCTCTCACCTCTTCTACTATAACACAGGCTCCTTTTCAGTTCAAGAGTTAAGCCCTTATTATTAAATTCATCAAAACTTTTAGACTTTCCATCTGTTGTCTTACTTTTTTCTTAAGAATTGTAATAAATAAAGACTTGTAGGAAATTGCAGGTATCTTACATGGGCTCCTGTGTACTGGTGGGTCAGTTTTCCCAGTGATAATCTGTGATAATTGTAGTTCAAAATCAAACCCAGAACTTTGACATCAGTACCAAGCTGTGGACCTCCAATTTCCTAAAAATAAGACTACATACACATGTATGCCTCCATAAATACTTTCTTTTATCTTAAAAACTTAGACACAAGGCTTTTCTTCTCCATTCTGGGGATTGGGTAAGGCTGAGTTGCCTGTCTGAGACTAGCAGTAGCTCTTCTCTCTCTCTCTCTCTCTCTCTCTCTCTCTCTCTCTCTGTCTCTCTCTCCTTCTGTCTCCTCCTTCTGTCTCATCGCAGCAGCAGGAAAGGCACTAATCCAGGATTCCATATTCTCATGCAGAGAGAGAAAACAGAAAAATAACTACTCCAAGATCCGACATTCACAGGCAGGGAGCTGCGGTGGCAGAAGTGAACACGCATTTGGCTTGGGAAGCAAACCAAGGAGGGAGGAAACTCATGGTCACAGAGTGCCACCAGTAGGTTCCTGTAGCAACCAAATAAACATCAGTTAAGATTTTATGCCATTAGTTAAACCAGCGGCCTTCAAATCAGAAGATCTTGTAGATGCATCTCTAAGCTCAGAGTGCAAGCGATTCCCGTCACAGGTCTACTTAAAATCTCTGCTGCTCGGTCCCTCACTATTTGCTTGGCTGCAGTGCACAGGGCTCTGCGTATGATGCGGCCAAAGAGGAACAACAGCAAAGCAGAGACCCCGCGCAGCCGGTCACCCCTGATCTACCAAGTCCCTCAGTAGCAAGAAATGATAGAGCGGGAAACCGCTACCAAATAAATACGTTTAAAAAACCTATTTTTATAGACTCTTTGCCACTAGAAATCATCTGAGCCCTTTCATTTAAGTTTTATTCCTGCTTCATCTGCTAAAGATAGGTTTAATTAGGATCCAGTCAATCTCTCAAATAGGTCTCCCTTCAGAAGGACTATCGGCAATCTCTTCAAAAATAAACTGTAATAAATACTCGTTTCATCAACACGGCACAACACAGACAAGGGCCGAGTACTAGATGACGAGCTAAGATGGAAACAGCTCTAGGCGCGGGTCCTGTTGACTGTCAACCCCATGAACAAGCATGAAGTGCTTCCCTTAGCAGACCATGGATCCTGGCTTCCTGGGGCTTGCCATCCTACAGAACAAGCCACCCCAGAGAGTAGCGGAGAAACAAGGACCAGCTACTGAGGACTAGAGTGAGGGAGGCATCCATGGCTGAGGGAGACACAGAAACAAACCCTGCCAGTTTCCCAGTGACAGGAGGAGGAGGAGGTTTCAATGTCTTTGAGACTGCGATGGCGGTAGCAATGTGGCAAGGACCAGCTGGAGGGTCTGCCTGGTTCCTGGCTGTCTTTCAGGTCACGCTGAACTGAGGTCAGTTCCCACACAAGCAAACATACCAGACACTGCCCAGTTTCCGGGTCACAGACATCACTGTGGTTGTTGCAACTGCAGGGCACACAAGGAGCCAGCAGAGGGCGCGGTCCCCAGGCACTGCTTTCTGGGAGCTTCCCTCTGTGGCACTCAGGAGCACAGTCCTACAGGGAGGCAAAAGGAACAAGAAAGAGGATACTGGTTAAAAGCTGGGCAAAGGTAAATGCTCTTCAGCAAAGACAGGTGGCTAAGGAGCTCATGAGAAGGGCAACACCACTATTAGAAAGAAATGCAGATGAAATCCACAGTAAGAGCTGAGCATGGTGACTTAGACATACAATCCAGCTGGGGGTAAACTGAGGCAGAAGGACTCCTGTGAATTTCAGTGTAGCCTAGGCTACAGAGTAAGTTTCAAGCTAGCCTAGGCGACAGAGTAAGACACGGTTTGGAAACGCTCCCACCAATAAAACAAGTGTCCTGCTCATTACAAAACCAGTGTCTCCAATCAAAACAGCGAGCAGAACAGCATTGAGGATTAAAGAAAGTGGGGTGCTCGTACACAGCTGGTGCGGAGGAAAGGCAGTGTGCAGTCCTCCAAAATTAAAGATGACACTAGCCGTGCCTAACAAGGCTACTTCAAGGAGAACGTCATGAGGGAACAGGAAAAGCCATTCACACTCCCTTCCCCACAGAGCTATTCACAAAAGCAGCCCACATCCCCACAGATGAACAGACAGATAGGCAAAGTGAATGTGTCCAAGTGACGGTGTAGTATTCAGCCTTAAAAGGGAAGAAATCTCAGCATGTGTGAAACACGTGCTAAGCAAAAACGAAAGCCACAGCTGTAGATACATTGCAGGGTTCCTTATGTGGGGAACTTGGAGCAGAGGCAGACAGAATGAAACAGCACGTGAGGGGCTGGAGTGATGGGAAGGTGGTGGCTGTACAGACGCAGTTTCCATCTGGGAAGAGAAAGAAGGCCCTGAAGGACGACTGTCTACAGAACCATGTGAATGCCCTTCACATTGCTGACTTCTACACTTAAAAGTTGGTGGAGACAATAAATATAGAGATCAGATTGAATTAGAAGGAACGGCTCTCAAAGCCTGAAACCACCTTTTCAAAGGATGGTGCTCACCAACCGACCGCTGTTCTCCCCAGGGCAGACCTAGCACTGAGGAGCACATTCAGCAGCTACTAGTAACTACATTATAGGCTTCTTGAATTATTGCTTTAGAAGGGAGAAAAAATAATGTCAACTAAGGAAACCGTAAAAGATTTACAAATCTAAACATCTGAAGACCCACACCTCTGCAGGGGTTTTCTATAAGCGCTGGATGTCTCCACCCTCACCCAGAAGAGCCATTGAGTAGCCAGTCCTTTAATGATGGGCAGAAGCAGGCACTCTGATTTTCTCTCTGGGAAGGGAATGGGCGGGGCTGGCGTGTGCTCACCTGATCTCCCTCAAACTGTTTTGGAAGCTGCCAGTAAAATGGCTCCCCATGGACATGCTGGTGGACAGCCTCTGCATCCAGCAAGGTGTCAGGGTCCTGGAAATGCACGCCTTCAACTGTGCCCTTGAGGTTGCTCTGGGAAACCACATGCAGGAGGAGCTGATCGGGAGCAAGCATTATCTAGGCATGGAAAGAAGAAAGACGCACTTCAGGTTAAGTACCCAGACACAGAGGTAACAGTACTGGTGGTGTAAGGATGAGGACCCATGATGTACCAGCACTCACTCAAAACACTGGGCGAGGCTGCATGTGTGCCCATACCCCAGTATAGGGTACAGAGAAAGGATAACTGTGGTTCACAGGCCGCTAGCCAACTCCAAGTGCAGTGCAAGACCCAGGCTCAAGGGTCTGTAGTGGAAAGTAATAGAGCAGGGATATTTAACATCATCCTGCTGGCTTCTACACACACACACACACACACACACACACACACACACACACACATACAACACACACACACATGCACGCACGCATGCATGCATGCACACACCGCGCACACACATGCACCCACCACACACTTGCATGCATGCATACACATATACTCACACACAGTGCACATACAACACACACACACACACTTTAAGAGCCCAGATTTTATCTTTGAGATCCCCCAAGTAGTCCACAGATGAAATAGCTTCATTTAAAGGCTAGAGAGTAAAGAATTTTCCTTTAGATTGTATGTCTGGATCAGGAAGACCTGAAGCACTGTGATTAGGTTCGAGTTTAGGTTCACCCTGGAGCAAGTGTCAATGACAGTAGGCACTCCTTGGAGAGGCACTCTGGCTGTTAATCTCAATCTTCTAGGCCACATCCCTAACTGAAGTCTGTGACCATTAGTTCTCTCAGACACCAGAGCTCCCCAACTATTACTGAGGATCAAAACTGTGGTGCAAGGAGCTGGAAAGAACGTATTCCCTAATGTGATTCTCCAGTGGTCCCCAGCTGACCCTAAGGGCCTCCAGGTGCAGCGTCGGGCTACGTGAAGACAGCCCAGGTCCTTGCCATTCTGACTGACTGGAGCAAGGACGGTTGCTAGCAGATGTGGGAAGATTCTCAGAAAGGGTGCCCCAAGTGACTCCTTTCTCCACCACTTCTAGCTGCACACCAACCCACCACAATCAGGCTGATACCTCATCCTCCTTGCAGAGACAACCAGAGAAGGTGGCAATGATCTGGCAGCAAAGCATGTTGGGAAAGCCAACAGACACATGTGCAAGCTGTATTCAGAGAAGTTAGGTTGCCAGACATGTGGAAGTGGTAAAAATTCTATTCTAAAAATTGTCTATCATTTCAGGAAAGAACATGGAGGGAGACTCTTATGTCAGATATCAAAGTAAAATACTGTTCAAGAAAGTTTTTGAAACTGCTTCTAATCACTAGACTCTAAGGTCAGAAGTCCAGGGGTGGGAATGAGGAGGCCAGAGGAAGGAAACAGAGGCTCAGTGGACCACAAGTACCTTGCAGGAGCATGTACCGCTGTCCTCTGTGCAGCTGCAGAGACCCTGTTCCAGGTCACAGGTGTCTGCCAGTGTCCCCTTCAGGTCACAGTCACAGGAAACACAGTCAGGAAACCTCCTGTAACCCAAGGAGCACTGATCGCAGCTCTGTCCACCAAACCCTTCTTTGCAATGGCACTGGCCAGAGAGAACATCACACTGGGGACCCGTGGAGCCAGCAACGCTGCAGTTGCAAGCCTGGGGTGGGGTAATAATGAAATTAATATAAGGGCAGAACCTATGTCCTCAGAAAGCACACAAAATGAGACACCAGAAACACTGTGTGGGGCAGCAGTTCAGATAAGCTGACCTAGTACTGTTCCTCCGTGGAACCATTCGGTCAGGGACCAATGGGACAAGGGCTGCACAGCAGGGCATGCTCATACATTGGTGGCACGTAACAATGCATCAACACTGTGAACTAGAACTGGATCTAATTGTGCTATCGACTCAGCAGAATTATTTTAGAGACCAAACTACTTTAAACCCCAAACTACACCTAATTCTATCCTAAGAAAATTATTTACAGAAAACTATAGCTCTCAGATTCAACCTAATCCTCTAATGAAACTATTTACAACTCCATTGGAAAATAGATTAGACTAAAACAAATTTAAAAGGCAATATCTCTATCTATCTAATCTATCAATATCTATATATATCTATGTACAGATCAATCTATGTAGATATAGAGATATATATCGTTATCTATAGATTCTATCAATATAGATCTATCTATAAGTATATATTGATACCATCTCTATATATCTATATATATCAATATCGATATCAATATCTATCTATAAGTTATTCTATGGATAGATATAAACATTGATATAGATATAGATATTGCCTTTTAAATGTGTTTTAGTTTTATCTGTATTTATATATAGATAGATGAATATAGATACTGCCTTTAATAACTAGATATATAGATATTGCTTTTATATTTATTATAGATAGATATAGATGTTACCTTTAAATATGTTTTAGTCTAGTCTATATTTTATCTATGGGTATTGCTTCTTATCTAGATAGATAATTAATTACCTATATAGATAGTTAGTTCTAGTTATCAATTTCAAAGCTAAATTCTTTTTTTTGTTTATTTTTTTTAGTTGTTGCAAAAAAAAATTTCTGCCTCCTCCCCGTTTCCCATTTCCCTCCCCCTCCTCGCACACATTGCCCCCCTCCCCCCATTCCCCTACCCCTCTCCCCCTTCCCCCCACTCCATTCCCCCTTGCTCTCAAAAGAGCAGTCCAGATTCCCTGCCCTGCGGGAAGTCCAAGGTCCTCCCACTTCTATCCAGGACCAGGAAGGTGAGCATCCAAACAGGCTAGGCTCTCACAAAGCCAGTTCATGTATTAGGATTGAAACCTAGTGCCATTGTCCCTGGCTTCTCATCAGCCTTCATTGTCCGCCATGTTCAGAAAGTCCAGTTTCATCCCATGCTATTCAGTCCCAGTCCCGCTGGCCTTGGTGAGCTCCCAATAGATCAGTTCCACTGTAACAGTGGGTGGGTGCACCCCTCGTGGTCCTGACTTCCTTGCTCATGTTCTCCCTCCTTCTGCTCCTCATTTGGATCTTACGAGCTCAGTCCGGTGCTCCAATTTGGGTCTCTGTCTCTATCTCGATCCATCGCCAGATGAAGGTTCTAAGGTGATATGCAAGATATTCATCAGTATGGCTATAGGATAGGGTCATTTCAGATTCCCTCTCCTCAGTTGCTCAAGGTACTAGCTGGGGACATCTCTCTGGACACCTGCGAGCCCCTCTAGAGTCAAGTCTCTTGCCAACCCTAAAATGGCTCCCTTAATTAGGATATAAATTTCTCTGCTCCCGTGTCCACCTTTCCTTTATCCCAACCATCCCATTCCCCCAAGCTCCCCCCTTTCTCCCCTTCTCACATTTTTCACCCCATTTCCCCTTAGCCCCATGCCACCTCACACCCAAGATCTCAGGTTTTGCTCTGCAATCTTGTCTACTTTCCATATCCAGGCGGATGACTATATGTTTTTTTTTGGGGGGGGGGGTTCACCTTCTTATTTAGCATCTCTAGGATCACAAATTATATGCTCAATGTCCTTTATTTATGGCTAGAAACCAATTATGAGTGAGTACATCCCATGTTCACCGTTTTGGGTCTGGGATACCTCACTCAGGATAGTGTTTTCTATTTCCATCCATTTGTATGCAAAATTCAAGATGTCATTGTTTTTCACCCCTGAGTAGTACTCTAATATGTATATATTCCACACCTTCTTCATCCATTCTTCCATTGAAGGGCATCTAGGTTGTTTCCAGGTTCTGGCTATTACAAATAATGCTGCTAAGAACATAGTTGAACAAATGCTTTTGTCATATGATAGGGCATCTCTTGGGTACATTCCCAATAGTGGTATTACTGGATCTTGGGGTAGGTTGATCCCGAATTTCCTGAGAAATCGCCACACTGATTTCCAAAGTGGTTGCACAAGTTTGCATTCCCACCAGCAATGGATGAGTGTGCCCCTTACTCCACAACCTCTCCAACAAAGGCTATCATTGGTGTTTTTGATTTTAGCCATTCTGACAGGTGTAAGATGGTATCTCAAAGTTGTTTTATTGTTTTTTTTATTGAGAAAAAAAATTTCCGCCTCCTCCCAGCCTCCCACTCCTCCTCCCCTCCCCCCACTCCTCTCCCCGTCCCCCCACTCCTCCCCCTCCCTCTCAAGTCTGAAGAGCAGTCAGGGTTCCCTGCCCTGTGGAAAGTCCAAAGTCCTCCCCCCTCCGTCCTGGTCTAGGAAGGTGAACATCCAAACTGGCTAGGCTCCTACAAAGCCAGAACATGTAGTAGGATCAAAACCCAGTGCCATTGTCCTTGGCTTCTCAGCAGCCCTCATTGTCCGCCATATTCAGAGAGTCTGGTTTTATCCCCTGCTTTTTCAGTCACAGTCCAGCTGGCCTTGGTGAGCTCCCAATAGATCAGCCCCACTGTCTCTGTGGGTGGGTGCACCCCTCTTGGTCCTGACTTCCTTGCTCATCTTCTCCCTCCTTCTGTTCCTCATTGGGACTTTGGGAGCTCAGTCCAGTGCTCCAGTGTGGGTCTCTGTCTCTATCTCCATCCATCGCCAGATGAAGGTTCCGTCCAGATGGGATTCCTCAGCAACTAATCAGGGCCCTCAAAGTTGTTTTAATTTGCATTTCCCTGATCACCAAGGAGGATGAGCATGACCTTAAGTGTCTTTTGGCCATTTGAACTTCTTCTGTTGAGAATTCTCTGTTCAGTTTAGTGCCCCATTTTTTAATTGGGTTAATTAGCATTTTAAAGTCTAGTTTCTTGAATTCTTTATATATTTTGGAGATCAGACCTTTGTCTGTTGCAGGGTTGGTGAAGATCTTCTCCCAGTCAGTGTGTTGCCTTTTTGTCTTAGTGACAGTGTCCTTTGCTTTACAGAAGCTACTCAGTCTCAGGAGGTCCCATTTATTCAATGTTGTCCTTTATGTCTGTGCTGCTGGGGATATGAGTAGGAAGTGATCTCCTGTGCCCATATATTGTAGAGTACTTCCCACTTTCTCTTCTATCAGGTTCAGTGTGTTCAGCCTGATATTGAGGTCTTTAATCCATCTGGACTTGATTTTTGTGCATGGCGATAGATATGGATCTATTTTCATTCTTCTACAGGTTGACAACCAGATCTGCCAGCACCATTTGTTGAAGATGCTTTCTTTCTTCCATTGAATACTTTTAGCTCCTTTATCAAAAATCAGGTGTTCATAGATTTGTGGGATAAAATCTGGGTCTTCTACTCTATTCCATTGATCGACTTCTCTGTTTTTATGCTAATACCAAGCTGTTTTCAATACTGAAGCTCTGTAATAGAGTTTGAAGTCAGGGATGGTAATGCCTCCAGAAGTTCCTTTATTGTATAAGATTCTTTTGGCTATCCTGGGTTTTTTGTTTTTCCATATAAAGTTGATTAATGTCCTCTCAAGATCTGTGAAGAATTTCGATGGGATTTTAATGGGGATTGCATTGAATCTATAAATTGCCCTTGGTAGAATTGCCATTTTTACTATGTTGATCCTCCCAATCCAAGAGCAAGGAAGATCCTTCCATTTTCTGGTATCCTCCTCAATTTCTTTCTTCAAGGACTTAAAGTTCTTGTCAAATAGATCCTTCACATCCTTGGTTAGAGTTACCCCAAGATATTTTATGCTATTTGTGGCTATTGTGAAATGTGATGCTTCTCTGATTTCCCTCTCTGCTTCCTTATCCTTTGTGTATAGGAGGGCAACTGATTTTTTGGAATTGATCTTGATCTTGTATCCTGCCACGCTACTAAAGGTGTTTATCAGCTGTAGGAGTTCTTTGCTGGAGTTTTTGGGGTCGCTCATGTACACTATCATATCATCTGCAAATAATAAAAGTTTAACTTCTTCCTTTCCAATTAGAATCCCTTTGATCCCCTTATGTTGTCTTATTGCTATTGCTAGAACTTCAAGCGCCATATTGAAGAGGTATGGAGAGAGTGGACAGCCTTGTCTTGTTCCTGATTTTAGTGGGATGGCTTTGAGTTTCTCTCCATTTAATTTGATGTTAGCTGTCGGCTTGCTATAAATGGCTTTTATTATAGTTAGTATGACCCTTGTATCCCTAATCTCTCTAAGACCTTTATCATAAAGGGATGTTGAATTTTGTCAAATGTCAAAGCTAAATTCTTGACGAAACCCTGAAAGATGCTATTCTTCTGCATTATCCCTGAGTTCATATGTATTTGTTTATTTATTTCATGGTGGGGGGTCCCCTTAGTCTAGCTTCCCAGGATATTTTAGAACTAGGCTCAAACAATGCCCCTGCCTCAGCCTCCCAAGTAGCTGGGACTACAGGTGCACCACCAGTGTGTCAAGCTGTACCAATATTAAATATGAACTATGAAGATATTTAACTGCTTAAAACCAAGTGACTGGATACAAGAAAGCTTGCTCCAAGGAAGGTACTCTTACCCCAGCGTGATGACAGAACCCACCTGGCACCCCCGCTCTGGGTCCAGGTTCCAGTACCCCTCTTCACACTCCTCACACTTCAGACCCCGGGTATGAGGAGGGCAGAGGCACTCTCCAGAATCGGGGTCACAGTTATTCTGAGTATGTGCGCAGTCGCAGGCTAAAACAAAAGAAGCATCACAGAGTTAGATGCTTGATGGGATTCAAGGCTGACAGCACAAGGGGCCTCTCTTTTGTATCAACTATCAGAGCCACTGTTAAAGGGGATGTAATCATTCCTGAGACCTCTTCATAGCACCTGGAGGTAGGTGCTCCCCACGTCTGAGAGATCATAAGCCTGAAAGAGGTGGGACTAACATGCCTTGATGGCCGGAAGAACAGATGGCTCGAAGACAGTGGTTCTCAACCTGTGTGGTCGTGACCCCTTGGGTTCAAACGAGCCTTTTACAGGGGTCACACATCAGATATTTCCATTGCAATTCATTACACTAACAAACCTCTAGTTATGAAGTAGCAATGAAATAACTTTATGGTTGGGGCCACCACATGAGGAACTGTATTAAAGGGTCTCAGCACTAAGAAGGTTGAGAGCCACCGCTCTAATGTCATCAAGTCCTCATCATCTGCGAACTGTTGTGTTAGATGTGACCCTCAGTCCTTGCAAAAGTCTCTGGATGCTGACTGCAATCAAGGTCTCAAAAACCAAGACTAGGCTCACACAAGCAGGTGGGGACCCAGGACCAAATGCTTGTATCTAGAAACAGAAAAAGGGTATGGGAACCCGCTGTAAAGACAAGAGAAAAGTAATGTCACAGAAATTATTCTGACATCAAGGAAGGTCACAGAGAAGGCTTTATAGGGAACATAAGGAACTCGAGAGCTTACGTGTACAGCCACCATCCTGGTACCCATAGAAGCTGTGTGAACACCTGTTGCATGTTTTCCCACTGACGCCCGGTACACAGGGACACTGGCCATCCTCTGTGCAGTTGTCTGATGTGGAGCCCTCCACACTGCAGTTGCAGGGCACACAGCCACGCCCTGTGTCCAGCCCATAATAGCCAGGCTATGTCACAAGAGAGGAAAGACCACAGGTTAGTGGCATATGCACACCCTGGAATGTTCTCCACGTCACACACAGCAGATGTTCCACAGACTCATCATGTTCTCAGCACATGTCTGTTCCTGAGCACGCTGCAGGCATGCTCTTTAGATGGGAAGGTACAGCACAGACCAGTCAAGAGTATGCTCGTCCCACATCAATTCAAGTTCCCGTGGACCTAGGTTAAGCGTCAGTCATGCAACAATGGCAAGCAACTGAACAGCCTGTAGTGATTGGTAGATGTCTTACCGGGCACTGGTCACACTGCTGGCCTGTCACTTGAGGTTTGCAATCACACAGCCCAGTCTCCAGATGGCACACGCTAGAAAGGGAGCCGTTTTCATGGCAGTTACAGGCTAAAACACACAAGACATATAATGCTTTAAGAAAAAAATGTATGGGTTAGAGTAAAATCCTTTTACTTCCCAAAGGAAAAGGCTTAAACATTCAACATGCCAGATCACAAGGCTAACATACTTCACAGACAGTGAGAGCCCAGCCAGGTTGTGAAGGAACCATAGCAGAGGGAGCACTGACCCTAGACACTGCAGACTTGATAGCCTGAGCTAGGGCTGGATCAGCTTCTTGGCTAACCCCAGCTTGCCTAAGAACCTGGCTTCTTTCTGGCCTTTGGTTTTCCTTGGCGTATGTGGACAATGCCACAGCTTTGCCTGATATCCTGAGGGACTGCAACCCTGCTGCCCCATTTCTTGCTGCTCTAGAAGGGCTTTACTCTCATTCTGTAGCTTGATTCCAATTGCGACTCCTAACTCCTCACCGCTGCCCCAGGCAACACATGGACAGATGCACTCTGATGGAGCACTCCCTCTCTCCCCTCCCTCCCTCCTTGCCCCATCTCCCCTGCCCTATCCTTCTGAAGGCAAGTCTCTTACCACTCCTCCTCTTCCCCATCCCTCTTTCCCTTAGGATGTCCATCAATCTCAACTCTTATTTTGTGTCCTCCTGGTGTCTTATTTCCTAATGTGTCACTTTTAGAAGTCTCTGGGACACCTCAAGTGTTAAAGTCAGTGAGCAGAGTTGAGTACCCATCTTATGGGATCTTTCTTCAGACTGGAACCCACAGACCTCTCACTCCCTGGTCTTTAAACCAAGGTTTCCATGTAGTCCAGATTGATGGGTCAAAGCCAGGATTAATTTCATCTCCTAATGTGTGTCTACATTATTCTTTTCTGTATGGCTGGCACCGCCTTTTCTCCAAGCTGTAATATAAGAACAACACACTTACCTGGCGTTATCAAAATATTTAAGTGGCATTATTTTCATGAATCCTTTCCTAAGACTGTGCAAAACCTGCACAAGGCCAAGCCAGCAGAAATCACAGTGGGAACCAGGGAGGGGACCCATGAAGCTGAGGAGTGATCGTCAGTTGATGGCTACTAGAAAGTTTTCTTCAGAGATGCAACGCCCCTTTTTACTGCCCATGCTTCAGTGGATGGCCCCAACTCTGAGATCCACATAATGGCAGCATTAAACGGACTCAGTGGCTTTAAAAACAAGGTACATAAAGTTGTCAGGGAGAAGTCCAAGGGAGACTGGAAGACTTGGTGGGCAGGATTTGATCAAAGTACATTGTATGCATGTTTAAAACTCACACAATAGAGTTTTCTGAACAAAGCAACAATACAAATGCCGAGGGCTCCAGTGTTAGCCCCAAAGCTGGGTCCCCGTAGGCATAAAACTGTCTCAGTAAGTGGCTTTACAGCAACCCTATGTTCAAGGCTCCAAAACTCAGCAAATCAGGGTGAGGCAGTACAGGAGCAGACCACCAGGATACTCTACCACCATGCTTGAGACAGCCTCCTCCCTGGTCATGAAGGATAATGCATTTTCCAGACTTCCGACCATAGAGGTGACAGCAATTTAAGCCGCTGTAGAATGCAGAGGAAGGAACTGAGTATCAGATCTACTTCTGACCAACAGGAGACCCACAATCAGTACACAAGATACACTAAGGTATAACATGGATGGGGGCCTGCTTGTTGTTGGGGTTTTTGTCCCATGCGGTACCCCACAACTGTTTAGCCCCAAAGAAAAACAATTCTCCCGCACCACTAAGGTCTCCTCCAGGCTGAGTTCTTTAGGCAAGTGTTAAGAGATTATATGGCGACATATAACAGCTATGACTGCATTGGTCACACACTCACCTCGGCAATTTTTGGCAGTCACAGCATTTCCATAGAAGCCATCTGCACACCTTTCACAATGGGCACCATCTGTGTTCCACAAGCACTTCAGACATTCCCCGGTGACAAAGTCACAGTGGCCAGCCTCCAAGGGATCAGCATTGCTGCTGCAGTTGCATGGTACACCGGTTTCCTCTGGCACTGTTGGGTTTCCATAGTAACCCTCTGCACATCTGTATCCAGGATGGAAAGCAGTATCTAATAAATAAGAGGGTTTGAGATAATACCTCACTAGCCAGGGCCTCCCTGGGTGGCTAATAAATCAGACTCTGTCCCTTAAGATTTTGCAATGGAAAAAGGGTGACTCTGTCCAGACAATCACAAATCTTCCTTGCCTCTTGTGAGGTGGGAATAGATCCAATACGAGCATAAACAAAGATGATGTGCAATCATGTCCAGAGCCAATTCTGACCTCCTTCTGGCCACTAGGGATGTCACCCAGCTGTTGACAGGATGCACCAGGGGCAGAGACACCAAGGCTTATGTGTGGGAAAACACAGACTGGTTTTTGGTTGTCAGAGATGGCTCCTAAATCAAACCTCCCAATGCCTTCACCATTGTCTGGACAACTGAATACTCAGACACATGATGACTGTAACTACTGACCCCCCCACCCCCCATAGTCTTTGGTGTGATCACAGGTGCACTCCAGGAGGTGAAACACTGTTCTCTCCGTGGGCATCCTGCTTTTCTCCATGACCTTATGCAATATCAGCAATGCACCGAGATGCCAAGACCACACTTAAAGCTATAGATTTTAAGTGTCCACCACTACATATTATATACATACATTGAATTATCACATCATATCTACAGGGTCTGTACAATTGCTATGTATCCACTAACATTAAAGATTTGTAGATATTGAAGAAGGAAATACAGACTTTCTGCTGGACTTTTGAAATAGTTGATACTGCTTTGTGAAACTGGGGGTTGGAGAGCCACAAGGTACCTCTCACACCAGGATCCTGAGTAACCCGGAGCACACTGGTCACAAACCACATTCTCTACAAACCACATCAGTAAGGTAGCATGTGGGGCTGAAACTGCGAAAACACTTGAAATTAATGTGTTTTTTTTTCCAGTGGACGCTGCTCCTTTCTAAATATTTTAAATGGTTATCTTTGGATACATCTGTCCTAACAAATGCTCTGCAGGTTCTTTCTCAGTCTTTAGTCCTGGATCCACCCTGGCGGAGCCATTAGCCTCCTCTGTCCATCATCTACTGCTTCCTCCATGTGTGTCCTGCAGAGGTGGCCAGAGCATAGGCGGGCTGGAGGGGGGAGCGGCGGGCCGGGAAGGAGGGAGGGAGTGCGACGGGGGCGTCAGGGGCGTCGGAGGGACGTCGGAGGGACGTCGGAGGCGTCGGGGGCGTCGGAGGGACGTCGGAGGCATCAGGGGCGTTGGAGGGACGTCGGGGGCGTCGGGGGCGTTGGAGGGACGTCGGAGGCGTAGGGGGCGTCGGAGGGACATCGGAGGCGTAGGGGGCGTCGGAGGGACGGCGGAGGCGTCGGGGGCATTGGAGGGACGTTGGAGGGACGTCGAAGGCGTCGGGGGGCGTCGGAGGGACGTCGGAGGGACGTTGGAGGGACGTCGGGGACGTCGGAGGGACGTCGGAGGCGTCGGGGGCGTCGGGGGCATTGGAGGGACGTTGGAGGGACGTCGAAGGCGTCGGGGGCGTCGGAGGGACGTCGGGGGCGTCGGAGGGACGTCGGGGGCGTCGGGGACGTCGGGGGCGTCGGAGGAGCAGCTGGGTCGTGCCGGGTCCCGCGCGCCAGGTTGGGGCCAGAGGACTCGGCTCTCGGGGCAGCACCGCTCCTCCTGCTGGGAACTGGTCCTGCGCATGCATCCCCTTTCGCCGGCCGCGCCCGCCGCGCCGCTCTGCCTTACAAAGGAGGACGAATGAGGCGGGCGGCGGCGCCGTGCGGCCCCCCCCCCCCCGGGCGGCGGGGATGGCGGCCGCCCCCGGCACCACCTAAGACGCCCCCGCGCGCCCAGCTTCGGCCCAGGCCCGAGCCCCGCAGGCGGCCGAGCGCTGCGTGTCGCCCGTGGCCCGCGAGGAGGCGGAGGAGCAGAGCGAGGCGCCGCCTTCCCCGCGCACTGCCGCGCGCCCTCGCGCCCTCGCCGTTGTCTGCGCTGCGCGCTGGACCAGTTTCGCGAAGTTGCCCGGGCCCCGCGCCGCCCAGATGTGCGACCTCATTGAGCCTCAGCCGAGCGAGAAGATCGGCAGGATGAAGAAGTTGAGGAGAACTTTGTCAGAGAGTTTCAGCCGCATCGGTGAGTGTGCTCCGCTGACCCTCACCCCACCCCACCCCACCCCCGTGGGCTGCCGGCTGTCCCCGGACTCTCTCCCTCGGCCCCGCGCCCCCACCCGTGCTCCGAGCACCAGCCAGGCAGCTGCCACCTCTGGGCGAACTGTGGACCAGGGATGGAGGGGGGGGATGTCGCTCGGAGAGCCGCCCCCTCTTCCCCAGGATCTGGGCTTCATTTATGGACCTTCCCAAGCCTTGAATTTGGATTCCTCCTCTCAGCTACTAGTATCTTTTCGCAGTGGACCGCGAGGGGACACCCAGTCCTCACCGCCATAGGGGTTCAGCGGCCACCCACGTTATTTGTTATTTTTAAAGGGTTTGGTATTAGGTGTTTAACCAGTAATTTAGTTTTGAGAATCGCAGAAACGTTGACATGTGCCTAATGTTGTTTAACTTAGCCAACCTAAAGGAAGTGGGACAGATACCTTGAGACCTTTTGTTCCCTACTTCGGGTCCTATAAATGGAGGTTTGGGTGTTCAGTTCTTAGGACGCTGAACCTTCCAGCTGCTGTAGAGAAATGTGAGCTATGAAGTTGTGGGGACTCTATGAATCAGTCTCCTGAACTGCTGCAGTAGTACTGTTCAGAGTATTGTCTTTGAGAAAGAGCAACGGACTTAACAAAGAACAAACAACAACAAGATCAGGGAATGTTTAAGATACTTAAAAAGATAGATCCGTGTTCTAGGGAACAGCAAGAGGACAAGAGTGTCATGTGGAATGGGTTTGTTAATCTTGAGGTTTACTGGCAGGAAGTGCGCCTCTTAACCTGGAGGTGTAGCTGCCTCCTAAACCGTCATAACTTTCTTTGACACAGGTAACTGTGCCAAGCAAGAGATTCCCACAGAGCCTCAGACAAACCTATCAGAGTGTCCAAGCGAACCTTCTGGCCTTTGGTTCGCTGTGATCATGTCCATGAAAGTGTTAATTAATCATAAACAAGCTAATTCCTTAAAACCCTGATGTGAATGTCAGCTGTCTGTTCCATAGTTTTTTGTCCATGCATGAAAACTGACTTCAAGTGAAAGAAAACACGGTAAACATTTAGTCAAGCTTATTATTGTTAATTATTATTATTGTTATTATTATTTTGGTCAATTTGTTGATTTTTTCTGAACATGGCTGGCTGGCACTTAGCGTTGTAAAAATATCCTGTGATCTTTGGAAATGGAATAATTTTCAGACTTTACCTACTAATCTTTGGACATTGATGCCCTAAGGGTTTAGAGAATGGGAAAGAGATGGCAAGGAAGCTTGATTCTGTTACCTTGCTAAAAACACATGGCATTTAACAAGCGCTGAGCTCAAAGTTTCTGCGGGATCAGACCCAGCAAAGCCACTGAGCTGCTCCAGTAGTGTTGGCACTTAAGTTTCATTACGTTTTGTGCTACCGAGCAGATCCAGTGTCAATAAAGCAGAAGTGATAGTACTGCAGCCCCTCTGGAACTTGGTTACGGAGCCCCAAACCCTCGCTTGTGATCGTCACTTGTTACTGTAAAGTGGGTTTGCCTGTGTCACAGCTCCACCATTGACTCCCCAGAGAACCTCCAGATCTAGTGTTATGGGAGAGAAACTGAGAGCTGTAGACAACAGTCAAGCTCCTACCATCTTAAGGCAAGTGTATACCATCTACTCTGTAGTTACCTGGTACCATATGTCAGCCTGTAATGGTTTGCAGAAATTATCATTCTAGATATTACATGAGTTAATCTCATGCTGAAAAGTACTATCTATCTGGTTTCATTGGAGTGATCATCCTATATGCTCCCTGGGATTGCTAGCTACCGTATGTGGGTAATAATATTCCTTTTGCCTGTTGTTATAATTGTTCCTATAGGTGCAAGCTCTTTAGGTTGTTTCTGGTTTTCAGTTTAAACATAGCCTCATTCCTTGTTTTGAAAATTCCTATAGTTTTTGATTCTATACAATAATTTTGGTTTATAATTATACTTTTTCTGCCTTTGGTCTAGAATCTGCCATTTCTCTAGACAGCTCTCATCTTCCCCCACCCCCGCCAATTGCAGAATGAAACATAGAAACCATAATTCGATTGCTGTGTGTGCTTATTGCTAATGGAGGCATGTAGTATGAAAAGTCAATGGAATGCATTGTGATGTAAACATTAACAATGTCCTGTGAATACTCATTTATAGGTTTTAATAAGAATTAACTAAAACATCCTTATCCAAAAAAGCTGGGACCCGTTTGTTGTATTTGATACTTCTCTTTCCACGTGAAGTTTTTTTTTTTGTTAATGTAATAGACTTGAACATAGTTTAAGGGTCAGATTTGATAGAGTCAGTCAGAGGGTAGTGCCATAGGTTTTGAAACCCACCATATAATTAGAGAGACTGGTAGAGTAAAGCCGAACCAGAAGACAGTTTCTCCAGTAAGCACACAGCGTCTCCATGAAGCTCAGGTCATACCGTGGGAAAAAGTGGAGCAAGAACTGGGCAGTGTCACTGAGGGGGAAGCTGAAGACCCCGAAGTTCTCACCAGGGACACGTGACAGCTCACTGAGAATCCTGCAGAGCACCTGACACCTCAGAGGGTTTCCATGGCTTCTGTGGTAAGGGAGAGCAAGGAAAGTGCAAGAAGTCTCTGGATGCAGGTGGTCTCCTGCCTTTCTTTGGGGGACTTCTCTAAACTGACAAATTGAGTTACTTTTCTTGTCCTACATAGAAAGCATTAGAATAAATTCTGCACAGGGTAGATTCAGTAGAAGCAAGGGAACAAGGAGGCCCAGGAAGAAGTGACATAGAGAAACAGAATTTAGGGATAATTAGTAATTTATGGGATAATAGGGAATATACAAAGCATTTTCTCCGTTATATTTGTATCTATAAATACATGTATATAACATTTTTTTGCTTATATTAATATATAGCATTTAGCAGTGTATTATAATACAGAAAGGATACTGTACTATGATTACATTACTAATTTTTATTACTTATAATTGCATTTTCTTTTCATTTGTCCCTGACTAGTAAGATTGGTAACACTGTTTCAACCTCAACAGCAATGCATTAGTTTGATTATTTTATACCTGTGATAACTGTAGGAAATCATGACTCATGAAAACCATTGGCATGTGATGGTATAGTTGTGATTGCTAGATCCGAGCACCCTTGCCCTGACACAGCGGTATTGATTTGTACCCTTCATCTTGTCATTATTTCAAACTATTGGTTAGTTAGAATTGTCCCTAGGAGTACAGTTGGAAAGACACCGTGATGAAGTGTGGCGGTATTTCTACGGTTATAATGAGGAAATGACTATTTCTTATACAGACTGTGGCGAGACCTATTTCAAAATGGCATACCTTGGAATGGGGATGGAACTCAGGGGTAGAACAATTGTCTCTCACGGATGAACAAGCTTCATGTTCAATCTCCAGTACTGCACAGAAACCAAACACAACACAAAACAAGAAACTAAAGCCACTGAAAACCTTACTCACGCCTTCATCTCTTGTACACGTGTGTGTTCCTGGGTGTGTTTCCCAGGTGCAGGCTGTTATATCCTGGGAACAATGGCTGAAGTACAGGAATCAATTGAACCTTGCATCAGTGTCTTTTATGCTAGTCCATACTTGTGTTTTTGTTCCCAGACCATGACATGTTAAAATTCAGGGGTATTGTAAAGAATAAAGTAATTAACATATTTAAAACATACTTGATAGTTTCCAGCATTTTGTTGAATGCCCACTTTTTTATACTATTCATCAGTATTTGATGCAATTACTGACATGGTAAGCTTGCACTAGGCTTTTCTGTCACCTTCAGCACAGCCTGCCACCCCCTTCTCACCAGCCGTAGCTATCGGGAGGACCACAGGTGGATGCTTGTCTTGGTGGACCAGGTTAGAAAGCATTTCCCTGAGTTGGGCTGACATCTGCTAAGCCCAAACAGAGTGTGTTTTCAGTTCATATTCAGGTTAGTTTTCTCCAAACACTCTAGAAACTTCTTCAGATTTACATCTTTTCATACCATAAAAATCTTCATGCCATAATAGGCGGTGCTAATTCTGGAGCGAGAGGAGGAAGGTATGGGTTTGCAGGAGAGTCCTCACATACACATTCTGGGGTCATGTCCTCTTGGCATTGTTTCCTTTCTGTTGAATGAAAGATCCCCCCAAACCAAGCCTCTTTGTCAGCATGTTTCCATGTCTGGTACTTGGGGCCGTCCCTTTGTCTAGTCAAAGTTAGATCTTCCTTGCAGTTATCTGTTTACTGTGAATTGCCTTAGTGAAGGGATCTGGGGCTCAAGGGATCCTCCTCCTCCTCCTCCTCCTCCTCCTCCTTTCTGATTCTCTCAGTACTGCTGAGCCAGTTTATATTTCCCACCGGCAGTGAATAGGGCTCCTCTTTTCCCATAACGTCACTAGCATTAAATGTCTTTTTCCTTGATGGTAGCCATTCTTATTGGGGTGAGATGGAATCTCACAATTATTTTTATTTGAATTTTTCTGATGCTAAAGATGTTGAACCCTGTTAAAATTATGTATTGGTCATTTGTCATTTTTCTTCCTTTTTTTCTTTTAATTTTGGTCTTGGAAAATTTCAAACATGTATATAAAACATGCTGGTTACTTCGTCCTCCTCATTTCCACCTCTGCCAGCCACACCCCCTTCCCTACACAACTCTTCTTATGAATTCGTTAACTTGTTGTCTAGTGTCCAGCGGGACTTTAACTGCATGTTTGTGAACCTGAATTTGAAACTAAGCATTAGAGATTGCTGACCTGCTCATCAGTAGGTACACCTGGCTACTATGCCTCTCCTCCCACAACCTCTTTACTGACGGTCGTTCACCACTAAGTGCAGGAGCCTGTGAGCACATTCTCTACTCACTGACTCTTTGAGCTCACCTTATTACTTAGTTTCTCTAGGATCATAAACTATGGGCTCATTGCCCTTTTGTTTATGACTAATATCCACTTATGAGTGAGTACATACCATATTTCTTTTGGGGGGGTTCTGGGTTACCTCACTCAGGTTAATACATTCTAATTTCATCC
>NW_024543216.1:0-27317 GCF_018167655.1 Microtus oregoni
AAGCTTGGTCATTTAGACTTTTAATCATAACAATGAGGGAGGCTGAGGCAGGAGAATTTTTTTGAGTTAAAGACCAGCCTAAGTAGTATAGCCAAGACCTGTCTAAATAATAAATAAATAAATAAATAAATAAATAAAAACGAAACAAGAAGTAAGTCACTCTACATTCCTAGAAGGAACTATGATCATTTGAAAGTCTCCTATTAGGGTTTCAAGACCCAAGTTTTACTTCCTAAGTGGACCATTTCTGTTTATCAGGGCTGCTAAAGAGTTACTGTCACGAATTCAGAAGAGGTTCCAGAAGCCCCAGGAAAAGCTGAAGGCATTGAAGGAGGCAGCCAGTGGCCTTCTTTCAAACCACAAGGAAGAACTGCAGGCAGCAGAGGAGATCCTGAGGGAAACTGAGACCAAGACCCAGGAGAGCAAGGGCCTGCTGCTCCTCCTCAAGGCCAACCTGAGAGAGTTCAGCGTGAGTCATGCGTCCCTTGTTTTGACTATCTCTTCCCCCACCTTCTGTTTGAACCTGTGCACCCCAAGTTTCCCACCCTTTCCGTGCTCATATATGTCCCTTCTGTCCCCTTCCTTAAGGTGCCCTGCCCTGTGCAATGTCTCCTCTCTAGTTTTCTGCTTTCTAGATGTTCTCCACGTTAAACACATGGAACTGAGGAGTGGAGGGAAGCTAGGACACGCACGGGAGAGAATATGCAGCGTTTGTCTTTTTGTCCCTGGGTTATTACCTCAGTACAAAATTTCAAGTTTCATTGACTTTCATACCAATCTTACGATGTCAGTTTTGTGTCTAGCTGAATAGAATTCCATTTGGTGTGTATGCTCTATTTTCTTTACCTGTCCATCTCTTGATGAGCAACATTACCAAATGGGACTGAGAACCCTGGGTGTTAACATGGAAAGAATGAAACTCAGTCCCTACACCTTATGCTGTACAAAACTCAATTCCAAATGGTAGGGTTCCCCCTTCTTTATGTTCAGATATACTCTTTATTCTGCTTTTGAATCTTCTTAGTAGCACATTGTTGATCCCCTACATCACAAATCTGTGAACTTTTATTTGCCAAAGGTGGTTCACTTATGTTTATTGTAATCTTTGATATAGTTGGGCTTAAATTTATCCTTATTTGATGATGATTTACTTAGTGTATTTTTTGAGAATCCCTTGTCTAATTCCCCTTTCCTTACCTCTTCCTTTCTTGCATTTCCCCTTCATTCCTCAATTTACTTAAAATGTATACATCTTATTTGTGTAGATATAGCAAATACTTTTTAAAATGTAGGGAAAATACTAAAATTTGTGACTTTGGAGTTATTTAGTGTCTACTCTCTGTTTCTAATTGATTTAAGAATTCTCAACGTGATTTTCTTTTGCCTTCTTGTACTACTTGCACTGGTCCAGCCAAGCCTTATGTTGAAGTACCGTGGAAGTTAATGCCTTGATTTTTTTTGCTTCAGGTGATAAAATTTGCAATGTCTGCATATCTCTCATTGGACACACTAACTACTGTAGTACTGGGGATACAAATCGTTGCATCTGTTTTTAATTTAAAGCAGATTCTCTACATAACTCTGACCTGGAATTTACAATGTAGACTAGGCTGGCCTCAAACTTACAGAGATTCCCCCATGTCTGTCTCTGGGGGCTAACCACATCCAGTCAAATCATTTTATTAACTTTATAAAATATTCCTGTCCATTTTGCAGCCATTGTTATCTCTGATTAACTTTTCTATGTAGATGCAGTCGCTCCTTGAAGTGTCTGGTGAGAATTTTGTTCAAACCCGAGTTTATTCCTATTTCAACTATATCTTTTTCCCTTATTCAATACTCACTAAATGTTTTTTATGCTGGTTAAATAATGATCATACAGTAACTTCAAAGTCATCTTTACCTTTTCACTGGTACCGCTGTTCCAAGAGTTTTAGTTCCTCTCCCCATTAAACTTCATGCTTCTCTTTCATAGTTTCATCTTTTGTGAATTGTGACTTTAGGATTTGTACTCATGTTTTTATTTGAGAAACCTGCCAGCTTATTCTATTTCGTTCACTTGCTTCTGTTGATTGCATCAAAAAGCCATGATGTACTTATATTTTCATTAAAATAAAACTGTTAAGAAAAAAAGCCATGTTTATACCCTTAAGTTTAATTGCATTTTTCTGATGACTAGGGATGCTGAATGCAGTTTTAAATATTTGTTGGCCGTTTGTAATTGTACATTGTCGTTTCTGTAGATGTTGGCCGAGTCTTTGCTTGGCCCTTCTAACTCAGTGATCTCATTCTCATCTGTCCTTTCTGTTATTATAAAATTAAGTCTCCCCTTATCTTTCTCATGTATACGTAAAGGTTTCTGCTATTTTAATCTAATAGTTTTCTCATGGGTTTAGGGTCATTTCTCTGAAATTTTACTCCCAATTGCATTATACCATTCAAGATTCCTCAAAATGTCTGGTTAGATAATTTTTTTTCGAAGATCATGAACTGTTAGTTTTGAAGAATGTATCGTTAGTCACTGTGTTGCGTTTGGTGTGGGCTGGGGACAAGAGAACACATTTAGTATTTTCATTTTTAATTAATTGCTACAGTTGGAATGCAAGTCATGGGCTTCTTTGTGACCTGTCATTCATGTGTATCATTGTACTTTCTGTATTTGCCCTCCCTGCTCTTCTCCCCTGCAACCTCAGTGTACAACTTTCTCTCTGTAAGTAGTCTCTCCTCTGCTTTCACGTGTGTGTGACCAAGTCTAGATTCTGCATATGAGGGGAAATACGGGGTATTGTGTTTTCTTCTTTCTCTCTTTGCCCTCCCCCATTTATTCCCTTTCCTTCCTCATCATAGTCTCTCTGATTTCATATCTGTATGTGTCCTACATATGGGCTCACACACACATAAATATGTGTCCATATATGACAGAAAATATGGTTCATGTATTTCTGAGTCTGACTTGTGTTGCTTATGTTATCATTTTTGTTTTTACATCAGATTTATCATGTTAATGATAATCTCTATTAGTTTTCCTGAAGGTGCTATATTTTACCTTCTTTATGGCTGAATAAAACTCCATTGTGTGTATGAACCATATTCTCATCAAATTAATCTGCTGCTCATCTTGTGGATTGTGAGTGCCTCCCTTCCATAGCAAAACCACCAGGTTACACTCTCACCAGTGTAAAAATGCAGGAAACTTCTCTAACATTTTTGCCGTTTTCCTGGTGACAACCGGTCTTACTGGGTGAGATGGCATCACAGTGTTGTTTGATTTGCATTTTCTTGACGGCTAAGGGTGTTGAACAGTTTCCACATATTGGCTGTCTGAAGTTCTACCTTTGAGAACAGTTCTATTCACCTATTTATTGATTAGATGGGTTTTCATGTTTAATTCTTTGGGACCTTCTTTTATTGCCTATGTTAATCCTCTACCACATACCCAGTTGCAAAGATTTTCTCCCACTCTGATGCTCGTCCCCTTTGCAGTGCAGACAGCCCTCGATTTCATTGGTCAGTCCTTAACAATTTTATCACCTGTGAGATTGCAAGGTTAGGATGATTAGTTATTTCTAAATAGTATATGTTATTTATGTGATTTATTGATGAAATATGTTGGAGGAGTATTTTTCTGACTAAGTATTATACAGTCATGATTTGCTATAGAGTAACATAGTATTCCCAGCATCAGCAGCTGTATAATACATGTGGTAACTACAGTTTTGTTATAACTAGAAAGTCATAGATAAGATGACCATTCTAATAAAACTTTGTGGGTAGTCAAATGTAATTTTTGTACAGCTTTAATGTATCACAAAATTTTCTTCTTTTGGTCCCTTCTCAAATAGTGAAACAAGGTAACAATTATTCTACATCAATGGGATGTATAAAAACACGGGGCAGAGTATGTTTGACTTGCATATACTATTTTATTAATTATAATTTAGAATATTGTGCCATAATATGGAAAATGTTCATAACACATTGAATGTGAGAACACAGGTCATAAAGCATGTACATTGAATGTGACGACATCTCTATTAACAAACAATATCCAGCAAGATAGCCTTGGGTGATGGATGCTATATCAAAATATTTACAGGTCTACCTTGGTTAGATTATGGGCGAATATAATTCTCTGTGTGTTTGTATATTCTGAATTTGTACAATGATTGTTTATTGCCTTGTTTTAAAAGTATTCTGATATCAGAAAATGTTACCTACTCATTGTCAGCAAATTGGTACTGAAACAATCTGTTTTGTTTTGCCGCTCTTTAGTGTTTAGCCAACAACCCAAGTTTGGAAAAGCTGATTCCTATGAAAAACTGGAGAAACTAGGAGAAGGACCTTATGCAGCAGTCTACAAAGGTAAAAGCGAGTAAGTTAAATATTTTAAAGAACAAGTCAAGGGAGAGTGAGAGGGCAGCTGAGGCCTAGGAGTTGGAATGGCAGCAGGGGTCGCGCCTGGGTCCCAAGCGCGCCAGGCCTTGGGCCAGAGGAGTCGCAGCTCTGGGGTTGCATAGCGCCTCGGGCTGGGAACTTGGGCGCGGGTCTCCCGTGCCTCCTCCGTCGGGCGCCACCTCTGTTACAAAGGAGAGCAAATGAGGCGGAGGCAGCGGCGTGGCGCAGCCCCCCCCCCCCCCGGGGGCGGCGTGGATGGGGGCCGCCCCGGGCACCACCTAAGACGCCCCCATGCTCCCAGCCTCCACCCAGGCCTGTCGCCCGCAGCCCTCAAGGAGGCCTGTCGCCCTCGCCTTGTCTGCGCTGCGCGCTGGACCAGTTTCACGAAGTTGCCTGGGCCCCGCGCACCCCAGATGTGGGACCTCTTGGAGCCACAGCCAAGCGAGATCTGCAGGATGAAGAACTTTGTCAGAGAGTTTCAGCAGCATCGGTGAGTGTGCTCCTCTGTCCCCCACCACCCCGGCCCAGTGCGCTGCCGGCTGTCCCCGGGCTCGCTCCATGCTCCGTGCTGCCACCCGTGCTCCTTGCTCCCAACACCTGCCAGGCAGCTGCCACCTTGGGCGAGCTGTGGACCAGGGTTGGAGGGGGAGATCTCTCGGAGAGTCGCCCCTCTTCCCCAGGATCTGGGCTTCATTTGTGGACTGTCCCAAGCCTTTAATTTGGGTTCCTCCTCTCAGCCACTAGTATCTTTCGCACCCGCAGTGGACCGAGAGGGGACACCCAGCCCTCAACGCCATCGGGCGTCCTGCGGCCACCACGTTACTTGTTATTTTTAAAGCACTTCGGTATTAGGTGTTTTACTAGTAATTTAGCTTTGAGAATCGCCGAAACCTTGATGTGTGCCTGATGTTAACGTAGGCAACCTAAAGGAAGTGGGACAGATACCTTGAGACCTTTTGTTCAATACCTTGAGTACTTCGGGTCCTATAAATGGAGGTTTGGGTGTTCAGTTCTTAGGACGCTGAACCTTCCAGCTGCTGGAGAGAAATGTGAGTTATGAAGTTGTGGGGACTCTACGAATCAGTCTCCGGAACTGCTGCAGTAGTGCAGTTCAGAGTATTGTCTTTGAGAAAGAGCAACTGACTTAACAAAGAACAGACAAACAACAAGATCAGGGAATGTTTAGGATACTTGAAAAGATAGATCCGTGTTCTAGGGATCTATCTCTAGCAAGATGACAACAGTGTCATGTGGAATGGCTTTGTTAAATCTTGAGGATTACTGGCAGGAAGTGTGCCTCTTAACCTGGAGGTGTAGCTGCTTCCCAAACTGTCACAACTTCCTTGACACAGGTAACTGTGCCAAGCAAGGGATTCCCACAGAGCATCAGACAAACCTATCAGAGTGTCCAAGCGTACCTGCTGGCCGTTGGTTCGCTGTGATCATGTTCATGAAAGTGTTAGTTAATCATAAACAAGCTAATTCCTTAAAACCCCGAGGTGCCAGTGAATGTCAGCTGTCTGTCCATGCATGCAAACTGTCTTCAAGTGAAAGTAAACATTTAGTCAAGTTTTTATTGTTAATAATTATTATTATCATCATCATTATTTCTGTCCAATTTGCTAATATTATTTCTGAGAACACTCAAAGTTATGTGCAGAAGCCAGATTAATCCAGCCTTTCCATATTGTGTGTTTGAATGCACACAGACTCACTCTTCTGGATTAGGCATTCCAATGTGGAGTCTTCCACTGAAATGAAGTTCGAAGCCCAGAGGAGTGGAGAGTGTGGTGTGGGGTCCTGTGCATTAATCACAAGGATGTTTCTGTGCTGGGCCCAAATCACCACCCATGTGGGTTCTGGAGTCTTTTAGGGCCTGTTCTGAAGTGCATCAACTAGATATTTACTAATGCTAATGATTCTGTTGGAGCCCCTCCAGTTTTATGTTAAATAATCCATTGCAGTTGAGACTCAGTAAGAAACCAAGGGCATTAGTAGAAAAATTCTGTATGTCGAAATAATTGTAGGGTTTGATGGCCAATCATTAAAATTTGGGGTAACTGCGATATTGGCAAATGGGTATTATAGTTAATTGGGCTTCCTAGATTATTGAGATTTAGTGATGGGAAAGCTCCTTTTGACTCGAACTCTTCTCACAAATGCCTTCTATGATTATGTGGCGATTACATGCAGGCTTCAGGTAATAACAGCTCAGGAAAGGAAACACGTCATGTCATGTATTGAAAGAGGATCCGTGACTCAGAAGAGAGTCACACTGTGGTATATTGTGGAAGAAATTGTTGGCATTTTTAAGTGATTTTAATGTTGGGTGTGCACCAAAACCAGGGTGTTTATTAGAAACAGCACTGCCAAACACGTATTGTTCTCCTCTGCTTTTCTTCACACTCACAGGCAGTGAACTTCGGTCATTCTGATGACTGAAGGAGGTTTTGAGGAGGTAAAGGCAACAGATTGAGAGTTTTTGCAGGGAATGTGGTCTGTGTGTCAGATGGGGTTCCTGGAATTGTCAGTCCGAGCTCAGTGACCTTGGATAGGTCCCTTAACTTTTCTGAGTCTCAGTTTTCAACTTGTTTGTTGGCATTTAGTGATCTTGTGTGACAGGCAGTGTGGACTCAATAAATGTCTGCACCGTGTTGTCGTCGTCAGGCCCAGACCATACTGGCGTGACTCTGTAGAAAGCAAGGAAAAGAGAAACACGGATAGATTTGTACTATAGCATCTGGAAATCAGGGTAGGTTTTGGACCGAGCTGGGCCTGGCCATCTCTTGTCCCGCTCGACTTGGGCAACCAGTAATCCTCTTAAAGGCCGGCATTCTCGCCTCCACACATTTGTCTGCTTGTTGTGGAGATTGAGCAAGACAGAAAAACGTGATCTGATACATCTGCTGCATGGTGGACATCGGCACTGGAAGCTCTGGATAGTTCTTCTGATTTCTCTTTGTCCCTTCCTGTCCGCTGCCCCTCCCCCACCCCCATGGAGAGGTAGAAGAATAAATGGTTTATTCCCATTGGACAGCCCAACAGTACCATGTGTTCCCTTTCATTGGCATGTTCGGAGAGAGCCTCTTACCTGTACATACCGACTTTATTTCCTTTTCTTAGCACAATTTTCAGGTGTAGCTTTCGTATATGGTGAAATGTCCATTATCATTGTTCAGTCATTTAAAAAATCACTAATCATTTACCTAGAAAATTATGACAGTTCACCATGCATATGTAAGCAGTGAATGGTTATTCTTAACAGTAGTTTTGAATACAAAAAGTAATAATGCTTAATTTGACACACATCATAGATGATGCTAACTTAGTTACCATCTTCCCCCAACATAACTAATCTGAGAATACTATATTATAAAAGGTCAGATCAAACACATTGGGTTTCAAGCCACGGGGCTCTAAGTATGCCATCTGCTAGGCAATGACTCCAGTGTAGCTGGAGTTCCCATATAAGACCAGTGTAATTGAATTCTACGGTCAGCTGTCCATTACACAGTGAGTGTTCACAGCTTCCTGCTCAGTGACGTCAGTGCGGTCACCATTTAGGAATCGCTATTCTTGTCTTATATCTGATTCCCTCCCATTTCCCATTTTAGGCTAGCTGAACAAACAGGAGCTTTAGTGTTAAATAGCTGAACTCTGCTACAACCTGCCTTTCTCCTGGTTCTTTTTATTTTTCGAGACAGGGTTTCTCTGTAGCTTTGGAGCCTGTTCTGGAACTAGCCCTTGTAACCAGGCTGGCCTCAAACTCCTGGAGGTTGGGACTAAAGGCATGCTCCACCACCACCAGACTATTTTTTTCTAATGTAAGCACTTATAAGTTTCCCTTTTAGGACTGTGATTAGTACACCCCAGAGGTTATTTTGCATTGTGCTTTCATTAGTTTTCAGAAATACTTTGATGTTCTCCTTACGTTATCTTGTGAACCACTCTTTATTTAGTAGTGTGTTATTTCTTCTGCCAAAATTGTGTAATTTCTAAACCTTCGTTGTTCCTTATTTCATCACAGTCATCTAAAATAAAACTGTGAAGACATTTGCATTTTTATTTGTGGAAAAAAATAGGTTGTAAGCAGACCAAGAACCAAGTACTCTGTTTACCAAAGGCCAGAGTATTCACCTACAGTGATAGCCCTGTCACCCAGAGAGGGGGACACACAGGAGTCCTGATTCTGGAAGTTCCAGGGGGCAGTTTCAGCTTTTGCAATTGACTCCATTAAAACGGGTCCTCTCCCTCCCTTTGGAGCATTTGCTTTCTCTGTAAATTCAAACCTACCAAGCAATTCCATAAAGTCTGTTGTAAAGTGACCAGGTCCCTGAGGACAGCTAGCACTGCCTTGCACCTTTCCCAACCCTTCTGTACCAGGGGACCACAAGGAACCCACAGCAGCAGGTGGGCTGGGTCTGCATGGCACCTAAAAGTCCGGCCCTCCCTCCAAGGGCCTCTGCGGTGGAGTCCAGAGGATGAGAGAGGCTGCAGGGGCCAGAGCAGGACCAGCTGAGAGGGCACAGGGCAGGTCCTGGAGGGAGGGAAAGAAGGACGACAGTCAGAGGCCTAGGAGTCCCAGTGGCATCTGGGTTGTGCTGGGATCCTGACTGCCAGGATACCTTTCCATCTGAGCTGTAACAGTTAGACTTAGCCCACTGGGGGTTTTGAGAACACTGGGCAGGATGCCCTGGGAGGCAGAGGAAGCTGGCTTGTCAGTCAGTGAAAACAAGACTGTCAGCAGCACTCACTACCTCAGCAGGTCTCCTACCTCAGGGTCCTTGCCCTGGTTGTGTTCCTGACCATTGACTGCCCTTCAATGATGGTCAATTATAGTGAGTGTTTTGTGTTTTAAAAAAATAAAGATTGCCTGAAGATCAGAGTTCAGAGCCACCAGAGGTCAGAAAGAGATGGCTCACACCTTTAATCTCATTACTTGGGAGTCCCATGCCCTTAAATCCATTACTTGGTTGTTTCATGCCTTTAAATCCAGCACTAGGGAGGTGGAGATGGGAAGGGATGTGGCTGGGCAGAGAGAGAAATATAAGGAGGGAAGAGACAAGAGCTCACTGCAGTCTGAGGCTTGGTGGAGACAGATGCATTCTGTAATGCAGGACAGGATCCCCCTTCCTTTCTGAGCATAAGAACTCTCTAGGGCTTGGCCCCTTACTTCCCTGATCCTCAGCATTAACCCCTATATCTGACTCTGGATTTTTATTATTCAGAGCAACTAGAATTCGTGTTAGAGTAAATGGTAAGGATATGTGAGTCAAATCAGCCTTCTCCACCCCAAGTTACTTTCCTTGGTGATGTTTGTGACATTAATGCAAAGTAACCTAGGACAGACATGTATTTGACCATTGGTCCTTCTCAGAGGCAGGGGATACTTTGGTGGCAGAGAATGAAGGAGAAAGGGAGGCTGGGAGACAGGCCCCTTTTGAGAATGGCAGTTGGTGGGCAGTACTGTGGGGGATGGGCAAGCCCTAACTGCCATAAGCTGGGGTTGGTTCACCTTACTTTATGTGGTCCACTCCTGCAGAGGTGGTCCTCATATAGGGGGCTCTATCTCCTCCACTCCTGCAGAGGTGGTCCTCATATAGGGGGCTCTATCTCCTCCACTCCTGCAGAGGTGGTCCTCATATAGGAGGCTCTATCTCCTCCACTCCTGCAGAGATGGTCCTCATATAGGAGGCTCTATCTCCTCCACTCCTGCAGAGATGGTCCTCATATAGGAGGCTCTATCTCCTCCACTCCTGCAGAGATGGTCCTCATATAGGGGGCTCTATCTCCTCCACTCTTGCAGAGGTGGTCCTCATACAGGAGGCTCTATCTCCTCATGGCATTTCTAGTTTTTACACACATCTCAAAAGCATGAGGATAATTTCCTTTGTTGGTCTGGGGGTTTCTTGAAGAATTTGCCAGTGTAGCACACTGAAAGCATTTGGGAAGAGGCAGGGAGGGGAGCAGAGAAAAATGTAGAGCTTAATAAGAACAGAAGTTCAGAGTTGTTTTTGTAGAGGATCTTTGCCTCCCTTATTATTTATATTCCTAGATCATAAGCTTTACTAAAGCTATTGTGCACGGGATGTTGGAATGATCACTTTCTCTGCATGCTTCTTGTTATAGCTGTGAAAGTACCAATGATTTTTGTTAGTTGATTTCATCTCCTTGATACTCTTCTGGATGCATTAGTAATTTCTAGAGGTTTTAATTTTCGATTTATGTATGATATAATGTCATCTACAAATATGGATGATACAAAATTCTTCTTTTGCTGCTTGGATGCCTTTAATTTCTTTATCTTCCATGACTGATCTATCATCTCAGGCTCCAAGCAATATGCTTTCAATGAATGGGAATGGTGGACAGCCCTGTCTCTTTACAGATTTTAATGTAGTAATTGCTTTGAGTTTTGCTCCATTTAGAATGACATTGTGAGTTTTGTCATCTAAAAACCTTTATTATGTTAAACTATGACCCCTATAATACTGGTGTCTTTTGGACACTTATCATGAATCGTCAGATTTGTCAAAGGGCTTTCCTTTACCAATAGAAAGAATTGTGTAATAGTCACCTTTAAATAAGCTTTACTAAAGCTATTGTGCACGGGATGTTGGAATGATCACTTTCTCTGCATGCTTCTTGTTATAGCTGTGAAAGTACCAGTGATTTTTGTTAGTTGATTTCATCTCCTTGAATGTAATTTTTAAATGTAAAAATATAAGTATGCGAACTGACATTTCCTGGGATAAACCAAAGTATTTGTGGTAGATAATCATTTTGATGTATGCTTTCCTTCAATTTGTAAGCGTTTTGCTGAAAATTTTTACACCTGTGGTTTTATGTCTTTAAGGATATTGGCTTATATTTTCTGTTTTTCTTGTACTTTTTGCCCTGCTAGGGTAGGGGAATTTTACTGGCATCATAGAAGGAACTTGTGAGTGTCCTGCTGTCCAGCATGGGTATGCTGGTAGGGCCTTTATAAGCACCCACAGGGATGATCCCCAGGTCAAGGATTCCACTGTAGTTGAGGACATGAGCACAATAGTGGTCAGATGCTTTCCTGGGGATTTTTTAAGACTGTGTTCAGGCTGAGCTCCCAGTAGTAGAAGGGAAAGAAATTTCAGGAAGCTGGGGACAGAGTCTGAAGAGAAGGGCAGGGACCCGTGCACTGAAATGCTGTCTGTCAGATCTGGGGGGACAAGTGGGATGGGCACAAAGCCTGTCCACACTCAGAAGAAGCCTGCCAGAGGAAAAAAAATACATTGTCTGACTCTTCAGAACTAGCTTGGCCGTTCTCTCCATGGGGGAATCCACTGGCTAAAATCATCCAGAAAGACTCCATAAAGCCAGAAAATTATCAAGGGTCTTGAAAGCACTTTTCCCTGATGTGTCCTGGTCTTCAGCCCCTTAGTGATTGCTCAGGGACTAGAGGAAAATGCCTTGAAGCTAGAAAGCATCAGGTAACAGAGAGTGGGCTCCTGGTGAGGACCCTTTCTGCTCTGCAGGGGCTGTTTCTCTCTTGGTCCTCCTAGGACAGGGACTTCTTTCTAGCTGCAGTTAAGTGCCTGCTAAACAACTTGCCCTCAGGCTGTAGAGATGGCTCAGAGCTTAAGAGCACTGGCTGCTCTTCCAGAGGTCCTGAGTTCATTTCCTAGCAACCACATGGTGGCTCACAACCATCTGTAATGAGATCTAGTGCCCTCTTCTGGTATGCAGGTAGATATGCAGAACACTGTACATAATAAATTTAAAAAAAAAAAAAAACCTTGTCCTCATCGCAAAATCTGTCTTTGCCTCCCTCCTGAAGGCCTGTCTGGAAACTCTATTACACAGGTTGAGGGCCTGGCCATTTAATCCGGGAAGATACCAGTACACATTTCTTTTGAGGTGCAGCAACAGAGCTGTGAAAGGCATGCCTTCATTCTGCAGCCCTCCTTCTGGGGCGCCTTCAAAGGTGGAAACAGATTAAATCAAGGTGCTGCCCAGGTGACAAGGGCATTACTTCTGAGAGTTGCTACATCTCATGCAAAGGGCAGGCACAGCTGAACACGGGGGAGCTGGGAGGAATTCCTTCTTGGGAAAATAGAAGTAAATGAAAACAAGGGGAGACTTTTATGCAGCAGAGGTACCCATTGCTCAAAACTCAGGGAGGATCCTGCCAAAACTCCACCCGTCATTCTTATTATATCCTCTTCTTAGAATATGGGAGCAGGGAAGGATCAGTTCTAGCATCCATATCTATCCTTAGAATTGAGACCAATGTCAATGGCCTTGAAATTGTAGTCTGTATCCAAGCGAGTGGTTTCAGCTTTGATCTGAGGCAGTATCTGATCGCTGTTATGATCTGTTGAGATTGGTTCGCGCCTCTTCTTCCTGCAACTGTCAGGATCCTCTCTACCACGTTCAGTTACTAAGTGAAAATCGATGCCACCGTGATGTGGAGAAGGCAGGTTTGGTTCAGATGCTGTGAGCTTTGGAGAGTGGGCGTTTCTGATGAAGATGTAGCACAGATCCTTCTCCGTGCTTTCTGTTCATGCGTTCGACAACTTTTCTGGCCACCCGGTTGCCTCTTAGGTGATGATAACGCACACTGAAAAGGCCAAATGCAATTTGGCCAGCCATGCATAGTACTTTAAATTGATTTTTCAGGCTGTTCATTCAGGGGATGCAGGCCCTAAAGCTAGATGGTCAATGTGCTCCTGTGCAGACAGGTCCTGGTGAAGTCTCACCCTGATATCATGGGGGAGCTGGGGTCAACCTGATGAGTCTCCTTCTTTGGACAGCAAAAGAAAGTGAAACTTAAGGAGACATTTCCCGTCCCTGTGACATTTCTTCAGGCACTCTAAGCAAGTATGATGCTTCAGTGGCCATTTCAGTGAGAATCTCATGCCGTTTCTGCTTTGGGAAGGACGTTTGTGAGGGGAGGTGCAATAATAGACGTACCGAGCTTGGATGCCTATGAACCACAGCAATGACCAGCATGGGACGATATCTAGCTCCTCAGGGAGTTCCTGAAATGAGCTTTTCTAAGCTGAAACTAGGGCTGGAACTGGAATCGTGGGTTGCAGCTGCCCTTGACTCAGCAAAGCTGAGCCTTACTCACGGGGGCATAGCGGTAAGTGGGGCTCTTCTTCTGGAGCCTGCAGAGAAGCATGGAGGCACTTGTGGTCATCCGCCCGGGTTGGGGGGGGGCATCAGGCGTGTGCTGTTGTGAAGGCTGGGTGTGGAAAAGGCCAGAGGTGGGGGTCACCCAGTGGCTCTTCCTGTTAAGTGACGGCCTGATATAGAAAGGAGGTACCGGAGATAGTGGATGTGCAGGGCCAGGGTCTGCCGGCTCGACTGAAGGGGTGGGGTCAACCTCCCAGCCCCTCGTGTAGCAATTTTTTGAGTGTTAGTTCTGCCCCCATAATCTCGTCATATTTGCAATTCGGCAAGGAGTCTAAAATCTTTTTGACAAGATCCGTGGGAAAGGAGCATGTGTACAATTATAGGATCTGGGGGTTTGGGCTCACTAGGTATGTTTCCTTCAGGGTTCTTGACCCATGGATGAATATCTCTAATGGAGGGTCTTCTATTTAGGGCAACTGTTAAAATTTGGTTAATGAGAAATTTAGGTTGCCCAGAGATGTGAACTGGGATGTTACATGGGCCATTTTTGTATTCTTTGTAGTCTCTTTCAGGGTCCTTCCTCTGAAGGAGTGGTGCCCCGTGGTGATAAAACAGAGCACTATACCCAGACTCCAGATATCTGCCTTTCTCCCATCATCCCCTTTCCTCAGAACCAGTTCTGGAGCATTGTAGATCTCAGTCCCACAGCGCCCTTGCAGCACAGTGCCAGCTGCACACCTGGTGGCGAGGCCAGAGTCTCCCAGCTTTACGTTGCCCTCTGCGTCGAGCAGGATGCTGCTGGCTTCAGGTCTCGATGGACAGTACCATGGCCATGTGCAGCACTTTACGGCTGACACTAGCTGCCCGGACACTTCCTGCGCCTTTTCCTCACGCAGCCTGCCCACTTCCAGTATTTGCTTCCTCAGATTTCCTCCCAGCGCATACTCCATCACTGTGAAAGTGTAATTTTCTGTATTTAAAATCTGGAAGAGAGGTGCTGAGGGAGCTCCATCTGGACGGAACCTTCATCTGGCGATGGATCGAGATAGAGACAGAGACCCATATTGGAGCACCGGACTGAGCTCTTAAGATCCAAATGAGGAGCAGAAGGAGGGAGAACATGAGCAAGGAAGTCAGGACCACGAGGGGTGCACCCACCCACTGTGACAGTGGAACTGATCTATTGGGAGCTCACCAAGGCAAGCGGGACTGGGACTGAATAAGCATGGGATGAAACCGGACTTTCTGAACATGGCGGACAATGAAGGCTGATGAGAAGCCAAGGACGTGGCACTAGGTTTCGATCCTAATACATGAACTGGCTTTGAGGGAGCCTAGACTGTTTGGATGCTCACCTTTCTGGTACTGGATAGAAGTGGGAGGACCTTGGACTTCCCGCTGGACAGGGAATCTGGACTGCTCTTCATTCTCGAGAGGGAGGGGGAATGGAGTGGGGGGAGGGGGAGAGGTAGGGAGAATGGAGTTGGAGGGAGGGAGTGATGTGTGCGAGGAGGGGGGGAAAGGGAAATGGGAAATGGGGAGGAGGCGGAAATTTTTTTTTTTGCAACAACTAAAAGAAATAAAATAAAATAAATAAAAAAAATTAAAAAAAAGGACAGATTGCAGGAAGCATGTGACCAAGCTCAACAATCAAAACAAGTGCGCTCTCTCCAACCCAGACCTTTGGAATTGGCGAAGAACATTGTTTCTGAGAGGAATGTCGTTATCCAAGCTACTTCAATCCTACAGCCTTTGAGTAGAGTTCTAGATGTCAACAGCAGAATAAATAAAAACTATGAATTCTTCAGTCCAGAGTCTAAGAACTGTTCTAAATAGGAGCCAAATTTCAGGCCCAAGAGACACTCGTGCCTGACTCCCTTCTGAAGAGAACCATGCAGAGTCACTTCAAACACGAGCAAGAACAACATGGCTTCTTCAGGGACTGGGCCTTACATAATCGTAATTGTAACCGTAATAAGTCTTCTGAAAGGACCTTTCACAGCCTGTCTGAGAGATCTCATCGGAGATGCCACAGTCCTCAGAGAAAGCCTAGGAGTCCCTCTGACAGAACCCTTAGAAGCTCTCGGAGAAAAGATGTCGCAGTCTCTCCCAGAGGAAGGATCGTAGTCCCTCTAGAAGAACCCCTCAGAGTATATCTGACAGGAGCCGGCCCAGGCTCTCTAAGGGGAGAGGTTGCAGTCCCTCAGGGAGGAGCCAACCCAGCCCTTCTGGGAGAAGGCCTCGCAGTCCCTCAGGGAGGAGCCCTCGTAGTAGTACCTGTAGCCCTCGTGAGAGAAGGGGACATAATCCCTCCCCCAAGGGTCGGCTTGGTCTTTATAGGAGGAACCAACACAGTCCCCCTTTTCAGAGATGCCGCAGCCCCTGCAAAAGGAGCCATCTTAGTCCCATCCGGAGGACATGGGCCAGTCCTTCAGAACTGAGTCATGGTACTCTCTCTGAGAGACCCCCTTCCAGACACTCTGGCAGGACAAGGCAAAGCTCTTCTGGAAGAGGCTACCGCAGTCCTTCTAGGTCCAGGCTCCACAGGCCTTCTTCTGGACTCCACCGCAGCCATTCTCAGAGAACTCACTACAGCCCCTCTGAGAGCAGACGCCGTCATTCTGAGAGGAGCCAACGCTTAGAGAGGAACCAGCAAGGTCACCATGCGAGACCCCATCACAGCCCCAAGGGGAGGCTCCGGCACAGTTCCCCTAAGGAGAGACCCAGACATAGCTGGTCTAAAGAGTTCAAGAATTACTGAACTCTCCTAGGGACCAAACCTTAAAAGTTGGGCAAGTTTGGAGGCATAAAGTTAGTAGAAAAGGAGAGATTTGCCCCTATTAATTATGTCCTGCAAATCTTCACCTAGCTGCCCCTTCCTGCTCAGCCACTGCCTGTACCCTCAGCAATCAAAGAGCTATCTGGGAGGGGAGTGAGAATGGGTCCGTAATTATCAATACAGGGGTAAAAATTGAAAAAAAAATCTGGAAGAGGCGAATGATGTGTGGGAGCTTCATCATTTTAAGGACTACCACTTCAGGCATTGTTGTACTAGGAGCGGCGGGGCGTCCCTGGCACCTGGCCGCCCACATGGCTAGCTTATACCCCGAAATAATTACAAGGAAACTGTATTCTTTTAAACACTGCTTGGCCCATTGGTTCCAGCCTCTTACTGGCTAGCTCTTACATATTGATCTAACCCATTTCTAATAATCTGTGTAGCCCACGAGGTGGCTTACCAGGGAGGATCTTAACCTGCGTCTGTGTCTGGCAGGAGAATCATGGCGACTCACTGACTCGGCTTCTTTCTTCCAGCATTCTGTTCTGTCTACTCTGCCTACCTAATTTTCTGTCCTATCAGAGGCCAAGCAGTTTATTACTTAACCAATGAAACAACAGATAGAAAGATGACTCTCCTCCATCAAGGCATGACTAAATGATGTTCGTTGTCATTTCCTGCTGCAGGAGTGCCTTCCGCTCCTTCAGCCAATAGCTGCTGAAATACCAGCCCACTGGGGTGTGGTCTATTTATCTTTAAAAAAGAGCGGCAAGCCGGGCGGTGGTGGCGCATGCCTTTAATCCCAGCACTTGGGAGGCAGAGGCAGGCGGATCTCTGGGAGTTCGAGGCCAGCCTGGTCTACAAGAGCTAGTTCCAGGACAGGAACCAAAAGCTACGGAGAAACCCTGTCTCGAAAAATCAAAAAAAAAAAAAAAAAAAAAAAGAGCGGCAAGCCTCTGCCCCCCCCCCCCCCTTGGTTCTGGCTCCTGCTCCAGCGACTAGCTCCTGACTAGCTCCTGACAGGTGGTGTATTGTGAGTTTTAACCCCCAAAATAAATACTCCTTTAAATCTTAACTGGTGTGGGATTGTTCCATGCATTATCTTCCACCATTTTTTATTGCCACCAGCATGTAATGGCGATGACAGGCCAGTGCCACAGTGCCAAGTCCGCCCTGGCCCATGATGCACACACAACACATTAAATTGCCTATCTGTTTTTATTCCTGGGGAAAGCAGGTCATGAGGCTTGTTGTTACTGGCCTCCTGTCCAGAAACAGTTGTGCCAAAGCCTGAAACCAACAATTAGAATGAAGATACCAATGAGTCTTACAGGTCACCAAAATTAGCTCCCTGGTCTGTTGAAACAGAAATGTAGCCCAGCCTACAGCTTTTTATATACTCGTTCTTCAATCTCAGTGACTATTTTTGAGGTAAAAGCTTGGAATGTTCTAATCACAGCAGGCTGTAGCCTGTAGTGATTGTCTCCATGTTGGGCCACAGGTACCTTTCCCCTTCTTATGAAAATGCAACTAGCACCCCCCCAGCTACTGCTTCAGTGGATCAAAGAGACAGATTTACTCATTTAGAACTTCCAACCAGCACAGTGGCAGCGGCCTTTTTAGCTGGGTCTTGAGAACCCCAAATCATGTCTGAATGTTTAAGGATGGTGTGCAGTTTGAACAGGTGTCCTGCAAAGAGACAGAGTCCTTAGCAGATTCTGTCAAGGCAGTGTTTACAGCCTTCCATTCTTGTGGCCAGGGGAATAAAAGCAGAAAGATAATAGGCATGGATGGGGAGCTCTTGGTCACACTGGCCACACTCTGTCCCAAACCTCTTAGTTTTAGACCTTGTTCAAGGGCTTGCTTCTGCTGTGGACAGAAGGACCACTTTAAGTGTGAAAGCTCAGAAAGTAAGAGGCTGTCCTGTGGGGTCTTTTGAGCATGGGGTTTCCATCCTCTCTAGGCAGCAGTGATTGTTGGGTGGGGGGAGGACTAGGCTGCTTTTGTGCATGTTCACCTCATGGCTTCTTGGGCAACCACTGTGGTGAATAAGCTCCTTATTGATTGGACATCTCACCCCAGAATATGGTGTAGGAGGTCCTCCTGCATTCGTGTGGCTGAAGATGGAAGCAGAGAACACTGTGTCCTCCAAGGTAAAGGATGATCACGAGGTCTTTGCTGGTGAGAGACACAACACAGCTGATGCAGATCCAGGTGCCCTGTCTGGTACAGGCTCTTGGCATCAGGGAAGTCTAGCTGATCAATGCAGTATTTCAGTGGGTTGTTTGCCCACACACAACATCTCCTATGGAGAAGGGAGCTTGGACCCACAAGTTAAAGAGTGCGCGTATTTTTAATGGAGGGAAAGGGAGCTTGGCTGAAAATAATGTTTCAAAGTTTAAAGAATAGATCCCACCAGTGGCATGTGAAAGGTTTCCATTCAGGGATTCCTTACTGGGCTCCTCCTCCTGCTGCCTCTTCCAGTGGGGCCACTCTGTAGTTAGTCAAAGGCTATGCCTGCCTATTCGGCACCCTCGCGCAGCAGCAGAGTCTCCACCGGCAATCTCTGGTTGCCCTCATCATTGCCCTGAAACACCCGATGTTGTTAGCCGAAGATGGTCCAGATGGCAGGGGCATGTCGTTTCTGCAGCCGACACATGGGGCAGACGCAGCCTTAGTCAGTAGGGCATGGGCAGAAGTGGGGATCTTCTTCTGGGAACACCATAGAGGCATGGGGGCCCTTCTGGCCATTATCTGCCCTCATAGGCCAAAGGTGGGCTCACTGGCATTTCATTCCAGGTAACGACCAGTTGTTGAAGGAGGTACTGGAAATGGTGGAGGGGCAGGGTCTGCCTGCGTGGCTGAGGTGGTGGAGTGAAGCCTGTGATCTGCCAGTTCTTTTAATATTAAATACATCCCCATTATTTTGTCGTGTTTCCTGTTCCTCAGGGACTCAAAGATGATGTTTCTTGGACAGCCATGACTAATTAGGTTGTCTATTATTTTTGGATCTAGATAGGGCTCCCTCTGGATGTTTATTTTAGAACACCTGACCCATGGGTTTTGGATGATGGCTTCGATGAAGGGTCTCCTCTCTGGGGCAACCGTTAGAATTTGGTGAATAAGGTTTTCTAATGGTGCAGGCATGTCATCTGGGATGTCATAGTTGCCAATGACAATTGTTTTCCTCAACTTCTGTCAGGGTGCTTCCTCTGAAAGGGTGATACCCAGTGGTAACCAAATACAGAACCACTTCAAGGCTCCATACGTCTGCCTTCTTTCCATCATATTCTTCCCTTAGTAACAGTTCTGGGGCATTACAGATTTTGGTTTCAAATGCCCTTTTAGCACAGTGCCAGCTGCACATCTGGTAGCAAGGCCACAGTCCCCAAGCTTTTATTTTGTTCTCTACGTGTAGAAGAATATTTATCAGATTTTAGGTGTCGGTGGATGATGTTTTGGTCATGGCAGTACTTTAAGGCTGACACTAGCTGTCCAAATGTTGTTCTTGCCTTCGCAGTTGTAATAATAGGTATGTCCCCATAATCTTAGAGGCATAAGCTGGGATGGAATCAAGATGCTGCCCCCATGTCAGAGTCAGGTCTAGGTGCCAGGCGCATTTCCTCTTCTAACATGCTACTCTGACACATGAGGTAGATGTAGCATAGATCAGTGGGGCTGGCTCCATGTCATAAGGCTGGTGTCTAGGAAAAAAAAAATTGTTATTGCTAAAGATGAGTGAGTGTGCCAGAATGAAAAGCAGGTAGGCCCTTCATTGTGGCATCTTGGAAAACCAAAGGGTAGAAGGTCTTGTCTGCTGGACAGACCAAGTATCTTGAGTAGGCACCCACTTGAGCCTGGATGGATGGTACCACCATGGGTGTCCCAAGAGCTTGGCAGCCGAGGGGTTGGTGAGGATTACTGTGTGAAGTCCTGTCCATCGAGGTTTGAAAGACCTAGTAGTTAACTGTTTGAGAAGTACTCTGTCTCCTGGGTAGAGTGGGGCAGGCTTAGGGTCATTAGGGTCCACTGGTGTCGTGGCAGGAAGACAACTGTCAGCGTGTGAATGGAGAACGGACCTTAAAAGGGAGAGGTAGGGTAGGTACCCTGCCAGTGGAGGAGTTTGAACTGGGAGGTGATGGTTAAAGAGAAAGGGCCTGCCATAAAGCAACTCAAAAGAGCTCAGGCCCATAGGGGAATGTGGGGTGGCCCTGAGACAAGTCAGGGCAATGGGGAGAAGGGAGGGCCAAGATAACCTGAGTTCAATGAAGAGCTTGGTTAGTTGTTTGAGTCCCATTGTCCACGAGATGGTGAGAGCTTCTGACATGAGCTCCATCACACCTTCTGTTTCCCTGGAGACTGGAAATGCTTCTATCCATCCTGTAAAAGTGTCCACAAGTGTTAAGAGATAAGAGAGTTTTTTATGAGTAGGCATATGGGTGAAATTAACCTGTGAATCTTTGACTGGTTGGTGTCCACGAAGCTGCTGTATGTGGAGAGCTCCTTGTGGGTTGGCCTGGGCACACGTCTGGCAGGAGGAGTGAACCTGTCAAATAGAATCTTGGGGATGGGTGAGGTTAAAAGGGGGCTCCACAAAGTGGAACAAAGCTTTGGGGAAATGGCTAAGGATATCTCCACCCAGTAAATGTGCTGGGCAAGCCGGTATCACTAAGAAAGAATGAGAAAAAAACATATCCTGCAAGATGATAGGGCAGTGGCAAAGTTTTAAGAGGGGAGGAATGGGTCCCATCTACCTCCATAGCTGAAATTGGTGAGGGAAACTTAAGGCCTGAGTGAGAATAAAAGTAATGGACTTACCTGCCTTTTGCAGCATGACCCTAGGCTCAGAGAGGGTTACAGGATATACAAAGTCTGGGCAGTGTCAATCCTCTGCAAGGCTGGCACAGTTTCACTTGCCGATGGTGATGAGGCCGGACCTCCGTGGCTTAGCATTGAGGACAAGCCCACACGGGGGCACTGTGATTTCCAGTGTCCAAGTTGTTGGCAGATAGGACACAGCCTTGTAGCAGGTGCAGTGCAATGTCGTGCCATGTGCCCATTTAGGCCACACTTGATAGAGCCCTGTGGTTGGCTTCCCTTGTCCCCCTTCCTGTGACCTTAGGGCAGCTGCTAAGGCCTGTGCCTGTAGATTGTTGTAGCTTTGTCTGTCAGGAAGACTCAGCTGATTCCTCTTGGGCATTAAAACTTTAAAGGCCATTTTTACCAACTCAATTTGGGGACTATCCTCAACCTTTCTTAACTCTTTCCTAATATGTGGTATTGACTGAGGAAGCAGAATGATTAGTAGAAAAGGAACCTAGCTGCTTTTCTATCTGAGAGAGATTTGGAAGAGAAAAGGGGGTATGGGAGGGGCTAGCCCAGTGTGCAGGGGCTCCAGGAGTAGAGCGGTAAGATAGGAGGGGGAGGGGACAGTGGAAGTTCACCTGTAACCTCTGAATTGGAAAAAGGAGGGGAACAAATGTTGCTCCATGGGAGGGGATTGGGAAGTGTGGACTTGAGGGAGTGGGGGAGAGGCCAGTGCCTCTGGCAGTGTGGTGCTGTGAAACACTGGCTACTAAGGGGTGGGGGGGGGGCGAGAGCACAGAGACTATAAGTAAGCTCTGTTCATTTGTATCAGACAGGCTTATTTAAAAAGGTTTTTGGTGGGCTGGAGAGATGGCTCAGTGGTTAAGAACACTAGCTGCTCTTCCGAGAGGTCGTGAGTTCAATTCCCAGCAACCACATGGTGGCTCACAACCATCTGTAATGAGATCTGGCGCCCTCTTTTGGCGTGTGGGCATACATGGAGGCAGAATGTTGTATGCACAATAAATAAATAAATCTTTAAAAAAAATAAAAATGTTTTTGAACGAGGCTTACAGGGGCAACAGCGGACCTGGACCTAGCTTTGAACTGTAAGCGCCCATTTTAAAGTCTATGCCCAACCACGTGGCCTAAGTCCATTTCAGCATGTCCACCAAAATGTCTCTAAGTCCAAAAGGGGCAACGGACATTGAATGCCCAGCGTCCCAGGACAGACAGATCTCTGCCTCAGCCAAGCCTGATCCCACGGGATTGACCGCCACCTGGGGCTCAAATTCCTGACGTGAGTTCACGACTTCAACAGGAATCCCAAAACGACAAAAATAAGTACGAATGGGTCCCCCAAACCTTATAGCATAGATAAGAAAAGGGACTCACCAAGATGCAGCCACTGTAGCCCAGAAGTGGGGTTTTAAGCGTGGCTTAGAGAGCCCAAGATTGTAGACTGGGGGCCTTTCAACATGTGGCCTGCCTCATGGAAAGGGCCTGCCCTGTCTCAGTGGAACCTCCAAAATGTTAGGAATATTTCCTAACGTGAGCTTCCTGCCGATGCAAAATTCCCAATCAAGCCAAATCTAAACAAGCCAAATTAAGAAATATCCAGGTTTAATGCAAGTTCCACGCTCTTGGGTGGAGGAGGGGGAAATCGGAAGCCACAGAAATGTGACCCCCTGGAGGAAGAAAGGGAGACCACGTGTTCCTTGTTCGGAGATCACTTAAATAACCTGGGGAGTGGTCCTGACCCCTCCCTGGGGATGGGGTCAGGACCTGGCCTGCTGGGTTTTAGAGTCTAGACCAGGCCTGGGTGCTGGGATAGATGTGAGGGACTAGGTCCTATGCTCCCAACTTGACAGAGGTTTCAAGACCCAACTATAAAGGCCACTGCCACTGTGCTGGTTGGAAGTTCTAAATGAGTAAATTTGTCTCTTTGATCCACTGAAGTAGTAGCTGGGGGATGCTAGTTGCATTTTCATAAGAAGGGGAAAGGTACCTGTGGCCCAACATGGAGACACTCACTATAGACTATAGCCTGCTGTGATTGGAACATTCCAAGCTTTTACCTCAAAAATAGTCACAGACCAGGGAGCTAATTTCAGTTACCTGTGGGACTCCTTCATTGATATCTGCATTCGAATTGTTTTTCAGGCTTTGGCACATCTGTTTCTGGACAGGAGGTCTGCTTTTCCCGGAATAAGGACCTAGACAGGCAACTTAATGTGTTGGACACCATCGACCAGGGTGGACTTGGCACTGGCATGCCATCGCTGTGTTTACAAGCTGGTGGTAAATAAAATGGTAGAAATGAAAACGAACACCTTCCTCTAGTCGTGACTGAAGTGGCGGTCCTAAGAAACGATCAAACACCCCACTTCATTTGCCTCTTCCAGATTTTAAATACAGAAAATTATACTTTTTATAGCGATGGAGTTCGTGCCAGGAGGGAAATCTGAGGGAGCAAATACTGGAAGAAGGCAGGCTGCATGAGGAAAAGGTGCAGAAAATATTCAGACTGCTAGTGTCAGCCGTAGAGTGCCGCCCATGGCCATGGCATCGCCCATCGAGACCGGAAGCCCCAGAACATCCTGCTCGATTAGATGCAGAGGGTGATGTGAAGCTGGGAGACTCTGGCCTCGCCACCAGGTGTGCAGCTGGCACTGTGCTGCAAGGGCGCTGTGGGACTGAGATCTACAATGCTCCAGAACTGGTTCTGAGGAAAGGGGACGATGGGAGGAAGGCAGATATCTGGAGTCTGGGTATAGTGCTCTATTTTATCACCACGGGGCACCACCCCTTCTGAAGAAGCACCCTGAAAGAGATATCCACCCTGAAAGAGATATTGAGAAGAATATATCCAAAGGAAGGTATTACATCACAGCTTACATCTTTAAAAGACTTGATAATCTCTTTTTTTTCAAATGCTCAGTGTTGCCCCAGAGAGGAGGCCCAACATTGAAGACATTCAGCAACATCCATGGGTCAAGAACCCTGAAGGAAACATCCCTAGTGAGCCCTTCCCAGATCCTGTATTTGTAAAAGAGCTCTTTTCCTATGGATTTCCTCTAAAAAGATCATATACTCCTTATATAAAAGAGAATATAATGAGATCATGAGGCCATACCTATTAGAACAGGCACAACAGGAGCTTGACCCCCACCACCTCAGTCAAGGCGGGAAACCCTGGCGCTGCACCTCTACCATCTCTGCTACCTGCTTTAACATCTGGTCATCACCTGAGAAGAAGAGCCAGTGAGCCCGCCCACGACTGGCCTTTTCCACACCCAGTCTTCAGAAGAGGATATACCTAATGTCCTGACATTATCAGGGCAGAAGATGACCAGAGGGGCGGGCCCCCATGCCTCTATGTTGTCCCCAGAAGAAGAGCCCCACTTCAAGCCATGCCCCACTGACCAAGGCTGCATCTGCCCCATGTGTCTGCCACAGCATGTTACGGAAGAAAATGCCCCTGCCACCTAGACCTGACCCTGACATGGGGACAGCATCTTCCACTCAGAACACCGGGTGCTGCTGGAGACTGAGCAGGGCAATCAGGGCTAGCCTGTCAAGACTGTGTTGCTTCCTGGGGGCCCCAAATACACAAACCCGGCCTGTGTTCAACACCAGAGTGGTTCCACTGAGAGAGGCAGGAGGAGAAACCCAGTAAGGGACCCCTGAGTCCCTGAATGGGGACCTTTCAGATCCCTCTGGTTGGACCTGTTTGTTCCTCTTCATTCTTTGAACATTGGGGTATGTGTGGGGAGTTATGAACTCTTCCCCCTGAACATTCCCACATCATGCTCAGTTTTCAGAGCTGCCTTCCTCTTCAGTAAAGTGATCCCTGCTGTTGAACTTGTGGGTGCCAGCTCTCTTCTCCATAGATGTATGCAGGCAGACAGCCACTGAAACTGCATTGATCAGCTAGACTTCCCTGATGCCAAGAGCCTGCACCAGACAGGACTCCTGGACCTGCATCAGCTGTGTCTCACCAGCGAAGACCTCGTGATCATCCTTTAGCTTGGAGTACACTGTTCTCTGCTTCCCCTCTTCAGTTACCTTGTCTTCTCAACGGCCATTGCCTGGCCCTAGGGTAAGCCTTGCTAATTCAGGAACATGGAGACAGCCTATATTCCCGCACCATCTGTGCGGTCTCTGCTGTCCTCTCTGAGCACTCTGTCCCTTGTGACTCCCTGTGTGGATCATTCTTCCCTTTGTCTGTGCCTTCATCTTCCTTCAGGATCTATCTGTTCGTTGTCAGGGCCTCAGGAAGGTGTGGGTTCTTGGGAATCACCGTCCTTCTCATCCATGGTTTTCCACCCTCTCACTTCTCCCTCAGCCTCCTGATGCACGTGGACCCCTGGCAGACCATGGTCTCTGTGCAGGACAGGAGGCCATCATCGCTAGGTCAGACATCCTCATCTGCATCATCACCACCATCTTTAATATGGAGGTAAATGGGTGCTGGCCTCTCTCTTCCTCGGCCTGCCACTGTGCCCTGTGACACAGGTCATTCCTTTCAATGTCTAGACCTGGAATTCCTCTGGAGATGGGACTTGGTAAAGGGCCACATGGGGCAGAGGTCCTGTCTTTTCAGATCACTGGTTACTTTTAAATGGGAGAAATCTGGGGATCCTGTAGGCCTATATTTCTACATGGGTTTGACAGCCATGTTAGTGGTTGGTATCCTTGCCAGACAGGCTGTCACTACCCTAACAAAAGCTCAGGATGTGTTGTTCCTTTTCTTTTGTAGATTTGTAGATCGCTTGAGAAGAGTTGTGATTTTCATGCTACTGACTGAGCTGCAGACCTGACTGTAGTCCTGCTACCCGGAAACAGAATGTTAATGCACTTCCACCTTAGTTTACCTTGGGGGATAAAAGGTGTTTGGATAATAAACATGGGTGATCTTCAGGATTTGAATGAAGCCTCAGACTCCCTTCCCGATATCGCTGTGTGAACTGTGTCTCAATTATTCCCGCGCCTCCACTCTGGTCCAGAGAAGGAAAAGTGGTTTATGTTGGGACATGGGGCCCCAATAGGATCCGTGCTCTTTTCTCGTGCTTCAGTCAGCATGCTGGAGACAAGTTCCCTCAGTGGAATGGCGGTGAGAGCAGCAAGAAGAGGCTCATTGAAACTGCTTCTCCTTGGAAGGTCGCTACTGGAGGATGCTCAGGGCCTCTGAAAGCTCCTCTTTGCTGTCACCTGACACGTGCCGTCCCTCAGCTCCTTGTCAGAACTCAATAGGCCATGTACTCTGGGTGCCACAGAGCACCAGTTGGGAGCCAAACTAATGAGATGATCATGAGGTTTGTATTTTTCAGTGTGTTTATATGGTGGATTACTTAGACAGATTTTCATATGTTGAACCATCCTTGCATCTCTGGGATGAAGCCAACTTGATCATGGTGGATAATGGTTCTGATGTGTTCCTGGATTCGGTTTGTCAGTATTTCATTTAGTATTTTTGCATCAATGTTGATGAGTGAGATTGGTTTTTAATTCTCCTTCTTAGTAATGTCTTTCTGTGGTTTGGGTATCAGGGTAATTGTAGCCTCAAGAATTTGGCAATTTTCCTTCTGTTTCTATTGTGTGGAAATACTTGAGGAGTATTGGTATTAGTTCTTTGAAAATCTTGTAGAATTCTGAGCTGAAACCATCTGGTCCTGGGCTCTTTTTGGTTGGGAGACTTTTGATGACTGTTTCTATTTCTTCAGCAGTTATAGGTATGTTTTATTTGCTTATCTGGTCTTGATTTAATTTTTGGTAACTGATATTTATCCAGAAAGTTGTCCATTTCCTTTGTTTTCCAATATTGTGGAGTTTTTGAAATATGACCTGATGATTCTCTGTATTTCCTCAGTGTCTGTTATGTCCTCTTTTCATTTCTGATTTTTGTTAAATTTCTCTCTCTGCCTTTTGGTTAGTTTGGATAAAGGTTTGTCTGTTTTGTTGATTTTCTGGAAGAACCAACTCTTTGTCTCACTGATTCTTTGTATTGTTTTGTTTCTATTTTGTTGATTTTAGTTCTCACTTTATTTCCTGCCATCTAGTTCTTTTAGGTGAGTTTGCTTCTTTTTGTTCTAAAGTTTTCAAATGTTCCTGTTAATTTACTAGTGTAGGATCTTTCTAGCTTCTTTGTGTAGGCATTTAGTGAATTTTAGCAAGCCTTTAGTTTCTCCCTTTGTTTCTTCCTTGACCCATTGATGATGCA
>NW_024543217.1:0-25617 GCF_018167655.1 Microtus oregoni
CTACACACAACCTGAATGAGTGCCCTACCAGCTAGGTTTTCCTTTCTTCTCTCCTGGTGGGTTTTCCCTGAACACCCTTCTTGGGCTCCTGCCAAACTAGGTAGCTGCCTTGAAATCCAGTCAGGCTTCTATTGTTCTACACAGCAGCAATAAGCCTCACATCATCATCATCAGTGGCAGATACGGTGAAAATTTGGGATGAATTAAGAGAGAGAGAGTTTTTTCCCATGTCAAAAAATGGGAAACACAATTATGATAAAATTGGGTCTCTGTATGATTAAGCAATGCATGATTTAAAAATGGACCAACTAAATGAAGGGACAATCAGCCAGGATTGGCATATTGTTAATTACCATTTTGATAATCCTAGTTGTCATTTTGATAAGTCTCGGCTTATCTCTTAATATGTTGTTTGGTTTGACTGCTAAGACATAGGCCTTAGAAAAAAATAAAACAGATCACAGATATTCAAATCCAGACAGAGAAATTTAGAGAACCAATTTCATCATTGCATTATAAGGTTTGAGAGGAGCAGCCTAAGGTTTTCAAACAACCAACCTTAATACATCTAATAACCTTACAGGAATTACCAAATGATACAGGCTCTGTAAGAGATAATTGGGCTCTGAAAAGAAGAAAAGGAGGATATAGACATGATAAAGTAAAAAAAGGTAAACTATCTACTCTTAAAAAACAACTACTAGTTTTAAATATTTTACATTGCATTGAACTTTTATATACTATATACAATTTTTTATATTGACATGAATTTGAGGTTAATTTTGTAAACATACTGTACATACACTTCTAATCTTGTTGAAGGTACTGTACCCATACAGCTCATTTAACACTATAATGCAAACTTCTAGTCCTTGAAAGTTATTATAGAATAACTTAGGATAATAAGATAATGCAGGTTAGTAATTAGTCACCTACTACAATTAAACTTGTAGTCTTATTAGGTATGTTTTCATCCCTCAATGGATGAATAGATAAAGAAAATGTGGTAGCAGATCTCCATGAGTTTGAGGCCAGCCTGGTCTATAAGAGCTAGTTCCAGGACAGGCACCAAAATCTCAAAAACTACAAAGAAACCCTGTCCCGAAAAAAAAAAAAAAAAAAGGAAAGAAACAAAAAAAGAAAAAAAAAGTGGTACATTTGCATTATGGAGAATTACTCAACCATTTAAAAAATTAAACCATTGAAGTAAACTGATAGAACTAGAAAAAAATCATTTTGAGTGAGATAGCCCAGATTTTTTTTATCTGTTTTAGTGCATGATTACTCATAAATACATTGCAATAAATTTTAGAGACATGCAAATGCTGCAGAAGTCTGGTAATGAGAGAAGGATACGTTGTATATTCCTCTTTGTATGCAATTCTACTAAATGTGTGCTTGATCAAGCCAAAGAAGAGATGCGTAGTCACTTAGACAGGTTTTGAGGTAATGGTGGGAGAAAGCAATCACACCAAGGCAAGAATAAACCTTTGAAGATAGCGTATGCACTCTCTCCCTTGACTGTGGGCTTTCATGGAAGTACATCTAAGCCCAAAGTGCTCACTATAAGTATATGTAGTCTGTATTTTTATCAATTATACAGCAATAATGACATAAATCAACGTTTATAAAAGAACAATTTGTTCTTAAGAATTAATTGTGGTTTTGCTGTGGGAAATATTTTATCAGATTTCTCATTCAAATCTCATTATATAGGATGGAAGAAGGTTATAAATGACCTTCTAACATCGTCCCACCCATCCCGTTTTACAAATGGATCTTTTAATTGAAAATAGATTCTTCTCTCACACAATACATCCCCACCACAGTTTTCTCCCTCCCTCATCTCCTCCCTCACCCAATCCACACCCCTCTATTTCCTTTCAGAAAAGAGCAGGCCTCCAAGATACAACAATGAAATATGCTTTCTCTCTTGGAAGTAGGGAAGCTAAACGCTTTCCCTAACCATATCTCGGTGTGATCGTAGATTATCCAGTGGCCCCCAGGACTTTCTCCATGGGCTTTAGATTCATGGCTTGTCTGTACCTCTGCCATTTTCTCCACATACAGCGGTGAAGTGACCAGGAATGGACATTCAAGGACAGCTTTAGTAACGGCTCTATGCTGACATCTGTTTATCATGGACCAACGATAAGAGAAAATGTATCTTCTTGCACTTTGTAAAATGTAAACTCAGAACACTCTTTAGCGTCAGCACTTTGGCTTCTGCTGCCATTCTTTAAATAGCATATTGTGATGAAAATACTTTCAGAAAGCTGCCCCAAATATTACTTTCTTACACACTTTTATAGCAGTTTCAAACCTACAGTCCTCAACCAAGTAACCTGTATTTTCCCACATGTTATGAGTATAATTTTGCATTACTTAGATTCTGAAGTAGCCTTAAGAGGTAGGAAAAACTACTTCAGTGCAGCGTTCCTAATATTATTTTTTTTTTTTTTTGGATTTTTTTCGAGACAGGGTTTCTCCGTGGCTTTTGGTTTCTGTCCTGGAACTAGCTCTTCTAGACCAGGCTGGCCTCGAACTCACAGAGATCCGCCTGCCTCTGCCTCCCGAGTGCTGAGATTAAAGGCGTGCGCCACCACCTCCCGGTTCCTAATTTTAATTTAAAATTTCATTTTTACCCTGCTTTTTGATACCTCAGCAGTGGACATCCTTTCCTATCTGTCTCCTACATGTAGATTGGACCTTGTTGTTTCCAGTTTGTGGATGTGGGTGTTGACTCAGTCCTAGAGAGGAGTGCTTCTAGTGGATGCGGTGTGACTGGAGTATGAGAATGCATACTGGTTTTGCACTTTTTTTGTGTGCATAAAAGTAAATGTTTAAAACAGTTTCCTGAGGACAAAAACCAGTGTCCAAAACAGCACAGGGAAAGTGTGGAATTGTAACAGGGCCCCTGACCTTAGCACAACTGACTCCATGATGGAAGTATCATTCCTGCTGTAAAAGTCAACATGTAGACAGCACCAGTGACCAAAATGATAACAAAGACCTAATCCATCAAAGTCCATAATTCTGGGAAAGTCTCTAAATTTACTTACTCCAATTTTCGGCTTTTGCAGCTCTGCTTCTTGATAATTGTTTTTGGTAACTAAAGTATGAAAAACCCAGATGAATTTTGTGCTTAAAAACTCACCCCAAGAAAGGTTTGGTGCTACACTGGGATTCCTAACAGCCAGTGTAGTTGCCGGCCAGCTAATAGAGACTTTTATTGGCTTAAAGCCATGTCTGCACAGTTTTTTCTTTGGTACATGCTCCACAGCAGAGATCACCTGATCCTTTGAAGACACTGCTACGTCCACCAGTCTTGGAACTTCCTTCCTCTGAGGTCCAGCCACACATGGAAATAAATACTGTCTACATACCATGTACTGTGTCAAAATGATGCGATCACCCTCTAATAAATAACCATTTGCCCATCCATCCTCTGTGTTTTCACACACCCTTTGTCCAGCCTAAACAACAAACTTTCTGTCTTTAGCTTTGACTTATGGATAAAGGAACTGAGCAGTCTATAGATTGCTATAATAAATGCAAATTTTTAATTGATTGCTGTTGTCCTCAAAAGGTTTGTTCTTTCATTTAAACTCATTTATGCTGTCTAATTTGACAGCACGGGACAATGTACCCTTTACGTGAGAGTGCACCATTTGATGCTCTGCATTTCCTGCTCGTGCCAGGTCTTCGCTTTTACAAAGTCATTTAACATCCTTGTGTTTTTGTGGTACAGTCTATAATTGGATGGATTATATAATAGACTTGCTCTTGAACTTTGGGCCAATGATTCTTTTAATGATTAATAAGAGCCATGTAGACCTTACTCCAGAATAAAAGTTAACTATAATTTCAGAATATTCATGAATCACTTCATGAGAATTATGGCCTAATAGACTAATTTATTCATGATGTAATTAGTGATTTTGTGTCCATGATCGATGGCCACATTAAGTTTAGGGGCAAGGTAGAACAAAACATTGTTGTTCCTGTTAAGAAACTTTTACACAGAGATCTGTGGCCCATGCAAAGCTTGACCATGGGATGGGTCGTGCTCCTCTGCTCTCTAGCTCGGTGAGAGGTAGTGTGGTAGATTGAGTAAAGATTGTCACTATAGACTCATAGGGAGTGGCATTATTGAAGGTGTGGCCTTATTTGATTAGGTCTTGTCTTATTGGAGGAAGTATGTCAGAAGGAATGGGCTTTGAGGTTTCAGAAGCTCAAACCAGGCCCAAAGTCACTCTCTCTTCCTGTTGCCTGTCAATCCAGATGGAGAACTCTCAGCTACCTCTCCAGCACCTTGTCTGTCTGCATGCTGCAGTGTTTTCCTGACCAAATAATAATTGACTAAACCTCTGAACTAAGTCTCAATTAAATGTTTTCTTTTTATAAGAATGGTGTGGTCATAGTGTCTCTTCACAAAAACAGAAACCCTAACAAAGGCAAGTGGGTAAGAAGGTTTATGATAAGTCTTTGGGAAAGATATCCCAGCAGACAGAAGAAATAGAACTTAGGGTGGGAAAGATGGTAGACAGGTGTGGATGGGAATAAAGACCAACCTGAGTTAAACATCATTAAGTCAGGAGAAAGGGTGAAAGCAAGTCTGAGCTTTATGTCCACAGCATAGAAGTGATTCATGAGCTGAGGGGGCACTGAGACAGTGTCCAGTTTGTGTTCTAAAATGAAGGCTGCAGTCATGGTTATAGAAAGCACGAGAAAAGGGCAAAGAGGGGAGCTCTGAAGTAAAAGAACCCAGAAAGGGGGTGACACATCAGAGACCTCAGGGAGCCCCTCTTTTTGAAAAAAATTTTCACGTGTAACATCTCTCGTGGAGTCTGGAGTCTATAAATAACAGCATTTTGTCATTCAGTACCTCATCAGGTAGGTCAAGATAACTACCTCAACGGGATTTCAGTCTATTTCATAACATTAAGTGTAACAGGCTTGGAAAATACATATAACCTGGGAAAAGGTTGATCGTCAATATAAAATATTGCTTTCAATATTGTTTGTGCTTTGTCTTTAATTTACCAACTCTTGAGTCTTTCAGAAAATATACTGTGAAGTTGTGTTGTTTTTAATCTTAGCACTTGGGAGGGAGATGCAAGAGAAGCAGAAATTCAAGGGAGATGTGTGAAGACTTTGAGGACAGCCTGGGATCACTTTATTCAATCCACACCACTAAGTGGAAAGCTTCTACCCCACCAGAGTCCAGAATAGCTCTCTGAACCCCAGATAAAACCACTTCTCCACTTCACCTGTGCCTGACCAACAAAACCCCAACCATCTCTCTTCTCCTTGTCTCCATATCCCAGTCCACACCTCAGGCAGAAACCTCCTGTCCAACAGAGACTAGGTCCATATACTGACCCCCAAGAAGCCAGACCAACCCAAACCCAGAGACCAGGCTAGCTCCCTGAAAACCAGGCAGAAGCTCTTACACCCCAAGAAGCCAGACAAGCATCATGAACCCCTGAGGACTCTTCGCCAGATCAAAGGCCGTGCATATAGCCAGAACTTCAGTCTCCAAGCTGGTGGCCACATCTCTCCTGGACCAGAGGCCATCAGGACTTTCACAGTCCATCCCCCAACTTGGGAGAAGAGCCTCTACTCAGCCACAGTCCACTCCAGACAGAAGACTAGGGAGAAAACAGAAACCAAGGAGGAAGAATCCATCCAACAAAGAAAAAACCGGAAATCGTTACCTAGCCCTATAATCACATCAAATCCAGATGCCTAACTGTAAGTATAAGAAAACAAACAACATCCAGGAAAATATGTCACCTACAGAGCCCAGCTATCTCACTACAGTAAGCCTTGAATATTCCAACACAGCTGAAACACAAGAAAACAACCTTAAAACCTACCTTATGAAGATGCTAAAGGTCCTTAAAGAAGAAATCAATAAATCCCTTAAGGAATGTCAAGAAAAAGAAAAGAAATCCAAGATAAAGCAAACATTTGAAGAAAACCAGACTGGGCTACATAAACCCTGGCCCTGTCTCCATCACCCAGGAAATGGCAAGAGTCTACCTTCATGCTTTGGTGTGTAGGAACCAAAAATTCACATTTATTTATAAGATTATCTTTTGTTCATGCCTTTGTTGAAAATTTGTGCTCTGAGTGGTGTACCCAAACTTTATGGCTCTCTATTATGAATTTTTGTTCTATGTGACTGTTTTGATGGCAACGTCATGTAATTTTGTAGCCTCTGGATTTGTGGCATGTTTTGAATTAAGTAATTTGTGTTTTATTTTTGTCTTTCTTTTGGTTCAAGACGGTTTTAGCCACCAGGTGTGTGATGGTAACATTTTCTTATTGTCAGCTTGGCAGGATCTAGAGTTGTCTTGGAGACAAGACTTCAGGCACACCTGTGAGAGGGTGCTTCGTTTAGGAGAGCCGAACGTGAGGGTTGGCGAGTTTCATAGCTGCAAGGACCTTCAGGGTCTTGGACGTGCCTTAAACATACACCTAAGCTGGCAGGGTTCAAGACGCAACACAGATTTGCCCCCTCTGGGTTGCGGGTCTCTGCTCGGCGTGAAGACTCCTAGAACCCCGTCACCAAGGACCAGCCTAGTAATAGAATGCTGTAGGAGGTTGAAGAATGAATAATAATGAAACACCTTGACTGTGAAGGTGTACATGAGACTGAGTTTCACGCGAACATCACAGAAACCTAGCATGCTGTAAATAAACTTGCTATAAAGGGGGATTAATGATATTTTTCCTCCTTGGAAAAATTGGCCATTTCTCCAAAGGAACATTGAATTCTTCTCTAACTTAAAGGAAGCCCGTCAATTCAGCAATGGAGCTCACATCAGGTTAGATATAAGAGATGTGTTCATCTGGGAAAGGAAGGAAGGGAGGGTGGGAAGTAAGGAAGAAGAAGAATGAAGGAAGGGAATACAGGAAAGGGGATGGGAGATCGACGGGGAAAGGGAGGGAGGAAGAAAGATAGAAAATACTTCTTGGATAGCACTTAATATTTTGGAGAATATTTATTTCTTTTTTCATCTAAGCTGAACCAAATAGAAATTCCACTCAATAGTACAGACTTTGTGAAGTGTAGGGTGGTGGATCTATGTGACATTCAGGGCAACACACAGTCACTGGTCCCTGGCAGCCTGTCACCAGGCGACGATGAGTCTCAGAGCTCAGCGTGAGGGGAAAGAAACAATATGGCACATGCTTTGTAGACTCTGCCGAAGAGACAAGAGATCCCAAAACAAAAACACTCCAGGATGGTGTTCTAGCTCAGAACTAAGCCATTTCATGCATAATGAAAGCCAATGTGTAGAGCTGTCTCCCCAAGACAATAGTAACAAAATCCCAGATTACATAATGCTACTACAAGCAAAAGAGACTTTGTGGAGAATATAGCATTTCTATCTGATTTAAATCAGCAATTATTGTCCTAAAAAAAATGAGGAGTACATATAAAAGGAACATGAGACTCCTTTTTTTTTTTTTTTTTTTTTAAATCACAGATGTGTGATGTCTACATGGGATGTAATGTATCTGTATAGCACTAAGTACCCCACATGCTTCACAGGTCAAAAATATCATTTCTAAGGCCAATAACTGCTGTTTCTCTCACGATTAAGACTAACATCCAAAGTGACTTGTTATATGGTACAAATTTTACAAATATTCATACTTACCACGCAGATTTACAAAACCCTATAATCCACGGCAACTGCTAAGTACTCAGTAAAAGCGTCCCACATGACTTCGCCAATTGTGGAAAGGAAGACACTTAGTGTAATATGTAGTATAGATCCCATATTTTTCTGTCCATTGAAACTCACAAAACCAATGTAGACTTTTAGTCCCATGCTCCGGATTTATTAGGATTTATTTCTATTTTTCTTTCTTGTCTCAAAGTTGCAATTTTCTGAAATATTCAGTATTTAATGCAAAGGGGGAAAGATAGCCCTGCAGAACATTAGACATGGAAACGGCTCCTAAAGTCATGACTTCTCTTTTTAGTGTGGGCTTCTTGATGTGTCTGGATCTGCAGCTGAGTAGCTAGCATTATGCTGAGGGAGCGGGCAACTCACTTTACGGTACCCTGGGCTCTGGGGAAGCAGGAGACTGACCATACAAAGGGCCCCTCTGGAACAAGGATGGGAGGTTAGAATCCTAGGTCAGCTGTGTGTGTTTTGAGGACGTCTTTGTCAAGGTCATGTCTGGGAGACTCCAGGGGAGCTCTTACCACCTTTTGCGGAGTCCTCTAGATACCCTGCCTGAGTTCAAGGGAGGTAGGTCATTGCTTCTTTTGATAGAATTCTTTCTTAAGCAAAGTCTTTTTGAATTCTATCCTCTGGGCCAACAAAAGGCTAGTAGTGATGCTTATGCCAGGCTTTAGACTTTCAAACACACTCAGCAGAATTGTATTCTGTTGGTTTGAACTTTGGGAGGGGTTAGTGATTTATCTTAATACTACCTGTGAGTCTATGAGCAAGGGTGGTCAGGAGAGAGAAAGATAGAGTGGTACATCTGCTGCATCCTTGGGAACTGCGCTCTCTCTCTCTCTCTCTCTCTCTCTCTCTCTCTCTCTCTGTTACTAGTTGTCTTAAGCTGCTACTATAAACAGGTACGTAGAAGCATATGTAATACATGAATATAGTACATATAAATATATTTATATATAATTTAGTGTTCTTAACTTTGGACTCGAGTCCTCAACATTTTATCAAATTTCATTTAAATCAGTATATTTTAAAACTATCTTTGAATTGAACTTTTTTCCCAGAATAAACTCCGCCATTTTATTTAATTTTAGTTTCTGATTAACGTCTTAGTTTAGTCACATAGTCTTCATGCGAATTTAATAATTAAATTGTAAAAAAAAGTGTTTGAATTCTTAGCTCACAGAGTCATAATTTTCCGCATTACCTACCAGTGCATTAAGATTAAAATAGACTTGTGCATAGCTGCTTTGCTTTATTATTTAACATGGATCTAAGAGAAACTCTTTTCCTTATCTTTAATTTGCTTAGAGAAAGAATTATTTCAAAGTGTCTCACATGGATTTGTCTATTCACTTGGAATATTCCAGACATATATGTTCCTTAGGAACCATGAGATGTGTTTATGGTTTTAATTTCCTCTCTCCCTGTTGCCTCCTTGTGTTCCTAAACTATAGTTGTTGTTTTTTTTTTTTTAATGATTCAAATGCATGGTTTTTTTTTCAATTACTTTTGGTGGACAACAATGACCCCCAGTGGATTCTGGGGCCAATAACATGTGGAGTTTTCAGAAGACGTAAACTTTCTATTTATATGTTTTATAGATTCCAGCCTTGAAGAACCTCCGTGGAGTATTTTGTAAGTAATTTGTGAGTCATACTCATCTTCGAGTGACAGAGAAAGCCGTGAGACGTTGGCAGCACCGTATCTTCTCAATTGCCTGGCACACGGAGATAGCAAACAGAAATACTTCAATGCAAGGTCTGAATGGCTGTTCTTTACTGATTTTATGAACTCTGTGCTTGCTTTACTCTTATTCAAGACAAAAGTCTCATAAAGCTCATTTTAGAAAGGTAGCTGATAAATCTTTAAAACACAATTAGAAATGATTTCAAGATATAAACAGTCTGGAAAATATCAGTTTTTGTAATATAAGACGGATTACAATTCTCTAAAGGTCTCAGTAGTCAAACTAATCTAAGAAGCAATTTTTGTTTATAGAAAATGAGAGGAAAATGCTATGATAATTCCTTTTCAGGAAAGCACACTTCCAAAGTATTGCGGATCTCGGGGAACGGTTGACAAAAAGCTTGCCTTTTATGTTTTAAAAGCTCAAATGCTGCTAATATCTTCACTGTATTGTGAAGTCATGAATTATCAACAAGCATATTATTTCCATGTTGAACCATGATATAAGTATTATGGTTTTATCTTTTTAGTTGCGTTTTCTGAAAATGAGCTAGATGTATCTGCTCATAAAATCTTTCAAATCTCTGCCGGGTAATGACCAAAACAGCTCTAGAAGCGACCATGCCTGCTTCTACCACAAGAGGGTAGCACAAACCTTTTGATTAGCCTCGACTGCCATGTTTTGACATTTGAAAATATTTTTCTGAGAGTTTATCTTCCTTCTTTCCAAACTGGAGTGAAATTTAAAGGATATGTCATGTTTACAAAACAGAAATATTTAATACAATTTAGTGAATGTCTCATAGAAAGAACAAGCCACAGAACGGCGGGTCACAGGTTGCTTTTACGGTTGGTTTATAGCAATCACAACACAACTACTTAAAACTCACGGCTTAAAAAAATAAATCAGAACAGAGCAAAAAAGTTCACAGGAAAATCCTAAAGTATCTGATATTCTGTGTATTTTACCTTATGGTGGCAAGGAAAACCCCAGAAAGATTAAAGCTGGTTTAGTTTTACATTTGTCTTAATTATGAAAATCTATAACTTTTTCTTTAATATTATAATTATATTAAATATTCCAATGGTGAAATAATTTCCCTGAAAAGCAGCTCAAACTCAAAATTACAGCCACGGTCATGATGTTGATAAATACAAAGTGAAGCTTTTAAAGCAAAACACTCGTTTTGAGTCCTAGCACTGTGAGCGGTTTGTACAGTAAGATGAGTATGCAGAATAACTTAATACAGCGTTCCCGCCTCTCGGTACTACAGGAAGCTCTGGGAAGTCCTGGAAAGGCTTGCATGCGGTCGCTCTTCTCTTCCCTTTAAAGGTTTCCCATGCTCGGTCCCTCGGCAGCCGGCGGAGGGTGCCCTCAGGAGTCCAGCGTGTGCCTGGGCAGGCGGTAGTGCTCCGGTTTGGAGCGGAGCCTCTTTTCCTGGGGGTTGGCGTACTTCCACTTGGAGGGAGACATTTTAAGCTTTTTCCTCTTCTTATCTGTACACCACACCTTTTCGCAGTATTCTTCCACTCTCTGGAAGTTGCTGTAGCCGATCAGCTGCAAGAACTCCTTGTACCAGGGTTTTGTGCCCTGAGGCACGCCGCTCAAAGGCGGGCAGGGCATCTTGGGATGATGTCTCTCCTCCTCGTGGTCCTTGTGAAACATCCCCTCCACCTTCTGCTCTTCCACTACCTCCAGCGTGATTTTACGCACAGTGTGGACAAAACCATGCTCGACTGTCTGGCAAAAATAGGTCCCAGTGTCGGATTTGCGCACTCTGAGGAAGAGTAAACCCAGGTCCATCTTCACCACTCTGTCGTCTGTCTTCACCTGGAAAACCAAAAACAAGCGAGTAAATAAGAAGATAAACAACGGGCGATGGAGTGTTGCGGCGTTCTCAACCTCCGCCCCTTCCCCTTATATTTTTTCCCTATCAAGTTCACACCATGCATTACGACGGTCTACAAGCGTGCTCGTAATTAAATGAGTCCTCTGTATGTGGCCTGTGCTTATTTACACTAGAAGATGCGTTCATCAATGACTTTGAGGTCACTTCCCACCAAGACAGTGGAGTCAAGGGCATGCGCATGAGAGAGCTTTTTGCCCTAATGAATCTAATTAAACAGGAGAAAAACAATCCATGCCGGCATAGCAGTCGGCCATAAAACGGAGTGAAAATTGGCCTTTTTTGTTTTTTTTTTTTAAAACATGTCTAACGAACACAGCCAGTGGCACCTCCCAGGTCCCTCTGTGGGGTCCCGTGCTCCCACCCACGTGACTGAACGTTCAGCAGGGCTCTGTGCCTAAATGCTGGGATTTTTTTCACCGTCTCTTCTAAACCACCCACGCAAACAGCCCAGGGAACAACATGGCATTCCTACAAGACCGTTTATTAACAACTATTAAAAGCAAACAAATGAACTCCAAATTCCACTGTAAAGGAGTCTATAGTTTAGGGTAGGGTTTAAGATTTGCGTAGTGACCAAATAACTTTTTTATGCTTCGAACACATTTAATTATGCGTATTATTTCTATAAATAGATACATATATAATTCAGAGAAGAAGGCTTTCAATGGGTTACTGATACTCGGTTATCAAAGCCTGTACTTAATGAACGTTTGGTTTGATATTAGGTGAACTAGCTTCAACTATTGGCATGGCTACTAAGTCAGTGACTAAAGGCCTTTATGTTGATTTTCTGCCTTAGTTTTCTTTGGAAAAGTGGGACAATCTAGTGACTTGAAAGACAACTGTGACGATTGTATGGAGTCCCATGGTCTGTACCCTGAACATTGCTGTCTGCAGTTAGCTCTGCCTTCCATGGATTGATGCTCCTGGATAAGGCAAACATATGTCTTTGTGATGGCTGAGGTTTTATGATGATTCCATAAACCTCATTCCTTATTCAGAGTCCGTACGAGATGTTCATATGAGATGAACAAGTCAGACCATACTGGAATACTTCCCTGTGGTTCTGCCAAATTAAAGCCTGTTTTCACCTTTGCCGATTCAAAGGGGGCTTGGAGGTTACAATCACAATACTCACGATCATTTGTACCTCAGGAAAAGGTCCTCACAGGGATACTGGCTGAGGCTCTTGCCTGCCTTGACCAGAGCGCCATGGCGGAAGATATATGTAATAACTCCAGAGAGGAATCTGGGCCATATGTTGTTGCTCTCATCAGAAATCACACCCTACACACTCATGGACATTTTAAGCCATCAGGCTTCCCATTGGGAATCCTTTCAAACCATGTAGAGCAAGTTAGACACTTCAGAGAAAAACAGTTGAGACAAAAAGGCTCCACATAGTCTTCGTCCCTGATTCCCTTCCTTAGACAGGACTGGGCTCTGGGTGGGGTGGGGGGTGAGGGGGAGGGTGTAGCTGCCATTAACTCAAGGACTCCTATGTGGCATGGGAAGACAGTGAGCCCAAAGCATCTTCTCTGCCTATGAACAGACTGCTGTAGTAACAGTTAGTAATGAGAACACTTTTAGCACTGCCCCACCTACTGACATACATAAATATGTAATTGAGACAGGAGGGTAATATCGAGAACATGTTTTAAAACCTGCAGGAAACAAACACCGAACATCTAACAAAGAGTCAATGACCTCTAAAGGGCCTGAGCCACATTGTGTATTGTCACTACTGCCATGCTAGACTTGGATACAGCCTCGGATTCAACCGTGAACCTTGCCTGAAGTGCACATCTGTTTCAGCCTGTGATTGCAGGACCCCTTGGTGATACCAATGCAAAGGCAGCCTTTATCGTTTTTAAAAGGCTGCATTGTTGCCGATGGGCCTTTCTCCTTAAGCAGTTCTGTGGGGTGTGTGTGTGTGTGTGTGTGTGTATATGTGTGTGTGTGATGTGCTGTTATCCTGCCCCGATTATCTTTAGTTCACTTCTGTCTTTGTCAGATTTCCTCATCCTTTCAAATGAATATTTCCATGTACTTGTGACCTTTCTCTTTCTTTGTATCTACCAGATTCCTGAAAAGGGTACACATTATACATAGATATTCCATTGTCTTTATGTTAATTTAAATAATACTAAGATATATATTATTCTTTAACAACTTTGATTCATTAATTTTCTACCCAAGCAGCCCCCTCCATTTGCTGTCTTTCCCAGCTCTGATAATTTCATAATCACTCCAGGACTCCTACCCTCTACTGATGAATACTTATACCTGTCTACTACATATCTAACATCTACGTATCTGTCTGTCTATCTATCTATCTATCTATCTATCTATCCATCCATCCCCATAGACAACGCATCACAACCCCTTATCAGTATTTCTTCCTGGTAACCAGGAAAAACATGCTTTGTTCTTGATTTTGCTGCAGTGTTAGAACCCACACATCTCTCTCATGTTGTCTCACAGCAGACTTCCCCAAGTCCCCTTTTTCTCCATTCCTTCTATCGGGTTCTCCTTGGCAGTGTTTGGGACTCCTGCTCTCTTCACTGACTAGGAGGATTTTCTCTGTCTGGAAACATCTTATCCAGATTGACTGATGGAATTGTACACCGCAGACCTCCACCTTGACCTGAAACACACATCTCTGCAAACTGCAGGCCTCCACCTTGACCTGAAACACACATATCTGCATACTGCAGGCCTCCACCTTGACTTGAAACACACACATCTCTGCACACCGCAGGTCTCCACCTTGACCTGTAACACACATCTCTGCATGCCACAGGCCTCCACCTTGACCTGTAACACAGCATCTCTGCTTTCTTACCACCATGTTAGCTCTTCATCTTCTCTCTACACTTGAACACACGCAATGGTACTTGTACATACACTGCAGAAATTTCCTGCAGCGTTTTTCCCTTTTCATTCATACTGATAGTTCCTTCTTTAGAGTTTTTCCTTAACCCTGAACTGGGAATTTACTTAGATATCTATTCCTTGTTCAAGTAGACATGAGTTGCTCAGGTGACTAGCATGAAACACTGTTTGTCACAGAAGAGTGAGGGGAACTGGGGCATTTCTGGAGGTCAGCCACTTTTCTGGAAGCATATTTTAAGTTACCATGTTTGCTTTTCCAATAGCCAACACTAACTCATAAGCTGTATTTTCTATCATATAGAAGATGAAATACAGCTTTAGTATTTGTATTTACCATATACAATCTGAACCATTTTCAAAACTTAATGTTTTCACAGATGCTAAGAAAAGCAAAGATGGACCCAGTAGACCGATGATACATCCCCGTGAGCCCAAACGGCACCACCATGCTGTGGGACTCAGAAAAATAGCAGACTCATTTGAATTAAGTGTTGGGATATGAAACTACTCTATGGCATACAGTGCAAGAGGCAAAAGTTGCATGCATGTGCATACACACACATGCATGCACATACACTCACGCAATATACACACGCAGTGCATGTGGCTCATGTGCCATGGTATGCATGTGAAAGTCAGGACAGCTTGCAGGAGCGCATTCTCTCCTTCCACGGCGTGGGTCCCACGAGTACACTGATCCTTGGCCACAAGCACCTTTCCCCACTGAGTCATCTCACGTTCTGAGCATGGTGATTCCTTGGGGGTGAGGCTTTTTCAGTCCTCTTCTGCCCTTTATTCCAGTCTTATTCCTTCTTTTCTTTAGCATATCCTTCCCTAGTGTATGCCAATGCATTTGCATTTTTTGTAAGTTTAAGTTTCCTTTGTAATGCCTCCCTTACAGTCATAAGGATCTTTCTGGTCTTTTGCAAGTCAACATTACTGGTGCCTGCAGCACACACAATGCTTAAAGTGTTCCTTAAATCTTTTTTTTTTTCCCAATGCAACTTTCTTGTCTTTAATCAACTTACAAGGTCATCAGGGGAAAAGGGTCCTCTTGTTTTTCATGAATCATTACGTTATAAGGAAGGGGCATGGACTACAGTGTAAGGAAAGCATCTCCATTTTCTCTTGAGAGCAAACTGCTGCAGGTCCATGAGAATGGACCCAGTATTCACATGTTCTAGACTGACCTAACGGTGATTTGAATGGTAAGGAAGACAACATGATTCTGATAGAAGTCAGTGAGTCAGGAAGACAGGTAGGAAAAGTCTAGGCCATCGCATCCATCCATCCATCCGTCCGTCCGTCCGTCCATCCATTCATCTATCCATCCATCCATCCATCCATTCATTCATTCATTCATTCATTCAGACCATGCACACACAAACACTTCCAGTGAGCATCATCTGCTCTCTTCCCATTGTCTGCCCTGAAAGCAAATGGCATGAGGAGATACAAAATTGTCTAGCATCTCTTCAGTTATGATATGAATTATTCATATGAATATGAAATATTTATGAAAAATAAATAAAGTGAAATTTAAACTATGTTCAGTGGAACTAGGGGTGTGTTTCTGTTTAATTTTTGATGTTTTATAGTATAAAGTAGTATTTCATTCATAATCAGAAAATCAAATTTGAGAAACACAGCAGTATAGGCATGTGAAGTCCAGAAGCATGTCATAGAAACATGACCGTTACCATGGGGATTGTTCTACATCAGTTACCTGCATAACAGAAACACTTCTATTCTCATACTTCTGTTTACTGTTACTGGTTACAGTGAACTCACACTTTTTCCTCAGGAATATAGGTCATTCTAAGTCCCTGTACCCATTGTTAGGTGGCCTCAAAAATTAAATGTGCCTTCTATGGGTGATGGACAGCCAAAAATAAAAATGACTCAAAAAGTTATATTTGAATTCCTCCCATGCTTTAATCCTTCCACCTTAGTTAAGCTGGATACCTCCAGAATCAAATCTTGACTACAGATTTTTTTTTTTTCACACAACTGTGCCTTTTCTACGTCTGCAGTCCAGATTTCTGTGGTCAAGAAGAGGGTACATAAGAAATCCTTCTCTCAGATGCTCTCCTGGGCAGTCTGTATAAACACAGAATTCTCACTGAAAATGGTTTTACTGTTCTTCACTCTAAAGATTGATTCAGGATGTGCCGTAATAGCAAATAAAAAAAGTAATTGAACCAAGAGCAGGGTACATCTGGGAGCTGGTCAGAAGGGAGCACTGGCTCTCAGGTGTACTAGCTACACGGCTCCATGCTTTTTTACTGGAAAGATTCATCTGAAAAGATAAAAGTAAATTTTTCTTTTATTTAATCATGTTCTAATATGACGCAGCATATGACAGAGATGGTTGCTAACTAGAGAGGGAACTAACTGCTTGTCTCTCCTGTGGAAGTTTAGCACCACACAGGGAACAAACGTGAAAAAGGAAAGTTATCGCCTAACATAAGAAGACATTGAAAGTTATCAGGATTAAGAATACAAATTTGATTGACCAACATATTTAAAACAACCAGGATGGGCAAAATGACTCAGAGAATAACATGGCAAGATCGGTGGCCTTAGTTTGATTGCTGTGACCCAAGGTAGAAGGAGAGAAAAGACTCTTAACAGAATCCATTCTCCATTGTTCAGCAACTTTTCTTTTCCATTGAAACTGAAGTTCTGAATGTTTGCTGACTGCAAACATCACTAGTTTTTAAAATGATGAACATTTTAATATGTTAAAAAGGAAACATCCAAATTCCTAAGTAGATGTTTCAAAGGAGGCAATAGTGTGTGCTCATTGTGTTGTATAAACAAGAAAAAGCAAGGACACTGGTGTGGAAGCAAACCCCACGCAGTCTGTGCATGTGTGTAAAGGCACAAGCATGGACTTCCGGCATCAGCGGTCCCTCACCTTTCCTCCCCTTTGTTTAGCATTGATGAAGGTTGGAAGAATGAGTAGCAAACAGGATGGTAGACAAAACACGGAGTCGTACTTTGTAACTGATTTTACTTTATACGGCATAACTTCAGTATCAACGGTGGAACTTGTGTTCCTGTGTTTACAGGAGCGGCCATCTTTGCAGGTCTTACTGCATAGTCAATACAGAAGCAATGAAATCTAAACATAGGCAGAAAGAGCAGCTGACTGCTGGGCAAACCTGACTACTGCACTGCTCAGTGGGATCGAAGTGACTTTGATGAGCTTACACAGCTCAGTGGTGGGCTAAAAGCAGTTAAAAATGATATTTAAAAATGGTAACTTTGGGATGGAATTAAAACAATATTGGGAATAAGGTATAATCCAAGATTTGGGAATGATGTCATTTTAGGCTTTCTCTTGAAATTTCCATCACAAATAGACACATTTGTGCATTATTTAAAGTTGACATAATGCTTACAATAAGCTAGATGGAAGTCAGACTATTTTGTTGTTGTTTTCAAGACAAGGTTTTGCTGTAGCTTTGAAGCTTGTCCTGGAACTAGTTCTTGTAGACCAGGCTGGCCTCAAACTCACAGAGATCCACCTGCCTCTGCCTCCCAAGTGCTGGGATAAAAGGTGTGCACCACCACCATCAGGCAGACTATTTTTAAACCATACTAACATATGGTTCAATTTAAACTGAAAATTCACAATGGTAAGATCAATAAGAAGAGAGGGGAAATGTTTCCTCTATGGTCACCAAAACAGAGACTGTACAAACTTGTATTGCTCTTATGGTCTGAGTGCGTGCTTTTCTGCTGTATCCCGCACGGAAGGAGAAGGACATGTTTACGTAGTACATCTTCAGGGGGCTCCCAAACCTCCCCTCACCAAGAAACTTATGACAGTTCAACTCACTGCTGAAAGCCAATTTCCTTACAGTATCATTAGGACATTGCATGAGTAAAGTCCGAAATCTAGAAGATTCCACTATAAACAGATTGTTCACACTATTGCTTAGTTCTAGTGGGAATTTATTATGGTGACATTTCAGTGCACACCAAACAGTGAGGAGACTTTTTTTTTCTGATACATCATCTTCTTCAAAACACAGGGGTACCTTTCACAATGATACTTGTTGGGTAAGGTTTCAGTGTATGAGCATTTTTTACCAAGTCATCAAATCTAGGAGCAGAACATTGTTATATAAAGAGCTATGCAGTCAGTACTTTGTTCCTTATGAATTATGTTCTCTTCTGTCAGTATTCCTGAATTAATAAGCATATAAATCTTAGCAAATAAGGCATGTTAAGATATTCCCCATTTACTGAATTTTAAAATATAATGCTTCTACATTTCAGAGAAAGAAAACATTTCAATTGTACAGCTAAATACTTTAACAAGAAATAATTTTTTCCATAATAAGGGTAGTACTGAAATTTGTCAGTTATTTGGGGGCCTTAAACTTTCAAGTATGTAAAACTGTAAGATTGAGAAATCAATAAACTAGGGAATAGTTGTGATTTGGATTTTCTTTTGTAAGTGTTTTGTTTTGTTTTTCTAACCAGAAGAAAATAATTTGCACCCTCTTCATGTAAAGTTTATTCTATTGTTTTAGATGAAAATGGTACACCAAAACAGTTGTGCTCACCAAAATTAATCAATGACAGCAGACCATTAAAGCGGCTAGCCTTCATCCGTGGATGAACTCCTACTATCCACTTACATCAACTCTTGCTTGTCCCCCAATGAGAGGAAGAGGCATTGTTGTATTGCTTGGGAGCCTAGCCTAGCAGAGCCATCTTGCCAGTCCGCTCGTTGCCTATTTTAGAACCTAGCCTGTCTCTTTGCTCTGGGATCACACATGTTCTTCATCTTGCTTAGCCGGGTAGCTGCACCCCCTCCCCTGCTATTTCCTTTCACCTATCAATAGAGCCAAGCCCCACATTTCAACAGAAACAATCCAAAACTCGCAGTTACCCTTGTCTCCCGGCTCCTCCTCTTCTCTTAGCTTAGCTTTTGGTACAGTCCGCTGCTTTGTCTGCTTCTCCTTCAGCCCAGACGCTTGTGTCCCTAACCCTACCCCTTGATGGCTTCTTCCGCAGCCATCCCACTCTACTCTTCTTGCTAGAGATTGAACGTGTGCTTCCTGCATTTTGCAAAGTATGTTTCTGATTACATATCCCAGCCAATTTCTTCTCCATACTCCAGTCTGACCTTTCTGTCTCTAATTACCTAAGTTATTCTACTCTAGAAGTACCGGCAACTTAATATTATTTGTATAATGTATATAGTGATACTGGCTTTCTCAGACAAGCGTTGGAAATTTAATGCTGGTTATGGTGTATAAACGCCTCAGAACAGCACAGGGCGTACGGCAAACACCGAATGGATGACAACTATAATCACCACTTGTTTTCTATTTCTTTCGCAGTCTGTCATCTAATTTTCTCTATAATGTATGATTTTCCTTTGTTCATAGCTGGAGCTCCCATTAGTTCTTAATTGTTAATTAAGATAAGCTTTGCAAAGGGAGGCATCTCTGTTTTGCTGCTCTGTTCCCTCCCGAACTGGTTGGTACCAGGCTGTACTTAAAGCAGTTAACTTTACAGCCCATGTGCTCTTAGAGAAGTAACTCCCTCTCTCCATGCTTCTGCTTCTTCACCTACAAGGATTCATCACTAGACTGCTGCAGGGGCTAAAAGTATCAACAGAAATAGATGCTTAGGATAGTGCAAAGCACACAGACCCAGAAAATACAGCCATTTTATGGTAACGCAGGGGCTATCCTTTTCCGGAAGGTCACGGAGTCAAAGCTTGGAAGTCACACGAAGAATGAAAACCCATTGCTGCAGATACCATATAACAACGACTCCTGGTACCAGAGCTTAGACTGGGGCAAGTTCAAATTATGGCAAGGGTCTAAGATACTTGAGCATGAAGAATAATGGCTCTGTCACCGAAGCTGAAGCTGCCTGCTTAAGTGTTTGTAAGGCTTACACTGGCAGATGTCAAGTGTCTAAACTCCTGCTATGAGCCACGTTCCCCTTGCTCTTCACCTTTAAGCATGTGAAAGCGTATTTATATTCTGATTTCAGAAGATTCTGTCATTTTGCAGAACATTTAGTAGAACGAGGCCTGGTCCTGAGTTTATTTTATTAGGTGTGAGTTATTACACATTCTGAGTTTCAATTACTTTGATTATAAAGTATGTTTTTAGAAGGGTTGTAATAGACTATACAGTCCTTTATACTGAGACAACGGATGACTATAAACTAACAACGGATCAGATATTCTTGAGTTTAAACACCGGGTATGTCACTGGCTGTTTATGAGCTATAACCCTCTCGACTTAACTTTCTGCATGTAAGAAGAGACTAATCATGCCCCCACTCAGCAGAGCAATCTAGCAACAACTAGAAAGGCACCTAGCACAGTCCTACAATAAGGTTTACAATAAGGATCGACTTCTATCAAAAGACTCTAGGTCTCTTGTCCTTCGCATATGACAATGTTGTATCTAGCAACCAGCATATTTACTTTATTCCCTGAATATTAAATATGCTTATAGCAACTATTAAAAAACAGGCTATGGAAAATGTTCCATGAAGTACAAAGAATAGCATATTTTAATAAATATTTGCAGACCTAATAAAATGTGTAGAGATTGTTTCCACATGGTGTATTTAGGGAAACAGGAAACGCTAAGATGGAGAGTTGAGAGAACTGCTGGTGCCCAGAGTTTAGAAGACAGACAAATGAGATTTTAGATGCTGCATGGTGATCCAGGAGAATAATATGATCAGATACTCTATTTGCAGAAAACACCACACGACTCAGTGCAGTGTACACACACACACACACACACACACACACACACACACACACACACACACACTTGAAAAAGGCAGAGTTCCCAGAATCAAAGATTTCAGTTCAGTTGCAGGGAAGGATTATACCCTGTGGCCTGACCCAGTTTGTGAAGTGAGGGATACGTTTTGACTGTTGTAGCCTAGAACACTGTGCACAGCATCCCCCAAGAAACTAAGAATTTGCTCAGTAAAATCAAACATCCTTCATTATGGTCTAAATGTTGCAATAAGACTACTATACATCGCAAAGTAAATGAGGTGTAGAAATGATAATGAATGCAAAATGATCCCTAAATGAAAGTCAGGGCTTTCTGAGTCATTCTGCTTTCGGTGTAGAATATATACATCTGGCCTCTGATGACGTCAGCAGTTTGTTTTGTTTTAGCTTGTCAATAACTAGACGAATACATTGCCATGCCATTAACTGTCTGACAGAGCCGTGATTTTCATTCAGAGAGTAAATTCAAAATTCCAAATGTTGTAGCTATATCAGTCAGGGAAATTGGGGTGCAGCTGGCAAGAAGGTAGGCAGAAGCAGCAAGGTTGGGAAGAAGCTCAGAGCTGAACACTGATGGATGCTCTACATCGGCATGACTTCAAAGGAGGCAGATTCCAGTGAGCTCCAAACGAGAAGCAGAACTCAGTGAGGGAAGAACCCGACCGACGAAAGAATTACTTCTGTCTTCAGAAGCATTCTGACTGCAGCAACTGTGGAGTATTCCCAGGTCCCCTCCTGCCAAGTGCTACAGTGGAATTTAGAAAGCCGATTCATCTCACATTTGTGGAGTGGATTTAATTATTAATTGATTGCACTGGCAATAAATAAACAACTTAATTAAGTGTGGTATGTTGCATTGCCTTTGCCTCTGTATGTCTTGTTACACTGGGCGAATTCTGCTTTCCAGATAACCTTCCCTTTTATCCCTAAACCTTAGCATAGTAAGGCTCTTCCTTCCTTCTTTTCTTTCTTTCTTTCTTTCTTTCTTTCTTTCTTTCTTTCTGTTTTTAGGGTTTTTTTTAATTATACAATATATTTTGGTCATATTTTTCCCATCACCCAGGTCTTCCTCAACTCCCTACCCACCTAACTTTATTCCTCTTTTCTCTTTCTCTTTCTCTTCGTTCCCCCCTCTCTATATATATATTTGTATACATACATACATATATATCATACATATTATATATAAAAGAAATAACACATTTTTTAAAAAAAAATTAAACAAAAGAAAACACCAAAACAAAATTGGGTGTAGTGGTGCACACCTTTAATGCCAGCACTCGGGAGGCAGAGGCAGGTGGATCTGTGAGTTCTAGGCCAGACTGGTCTACAGAAGGAGTTTGAGAACATCCAGGGTTACACAAAGAAATCTTGCTTCAAAAAAACCAAACCAAAATAAAACAAAAGCCAACATAGATTTGGCTTTGAATTGGCCAGCCTGCCTAGGTTGATATACCAAGAGACACTCCATTGGAGAAAACTGATTTTCCCTTTGCCAGCAGTTATCAATCACAAACAGCTTCTTGCTTAGGGGTGAGTCTGTGTCCACTTCCTATTTTCAGTGTTGGGAGTCCATCTGGCTTGAACCTGTATAACTTTTCTTTCTATGAATATTCATGGATTTAGGATTAATAAATTTCATCATCATTTCAAGTATACTATGTGACTACAGACTAGACATGTTGCATTATTAGTTTTGCAAAAGCCTAAAAAATATTTAGGAGGAACTGGTAATTTTGACTTCAGTGACAGATTTAATCTGCAGTAAAAAAAAAAAAAAAAAAAGCAGTCATTTCTACTGGTCATCTACAGACACGCACGTACAGCTCTCCTCTGTGCACAAGGCAGCTTGTAACTACCCATCACTCACCTAGAATGAGGACTTCCCTTTCTAGTAAGGGCCATCTGTACTCTATTCATCAAGACCTTCCCACTACTGCGAATACTGTTCTTGCCACTTTATAGATCCTCTTGTGAAATAGAATCGGAATCCTTTAGTGAGCATCCATGAGATTTCTCCAGGCCATTCTGAATGTGCTTTAAGCCTGCCTCCCTCTCTTTCTCTCGAAGTAGCAAAGTCATTGCCCCAATCCTTAAATGACCTCAACAAAACAATCTCCAAAGCTACTCAAAATGGGCAGAGTGTTGAGGCTCACCTTTGTTCCCAGGGGATTAGAATTCTCTTCAATTTTAATCAAATCTTACTTGATTTAAAGCTTTATTAATACTGATGCCACTATTATTCTTATATGTTAATAACTTTGCTATTTCTCAGGACAACTTCCTTGACGGATGTAGTTTAAGATTTTGCCATGACATATATCATCAAGCTGTAGGTACTTTCAGCAGGAAATACATGAAATATCAATTTCCATAGTTCAAAATATCAATTCACAAGTCTATGCAAAACAATCTATTTGAAACATAAACAATAGTTGTATAAATATATGTTTATATTATAAAATTACATATGTATAAAAATCTAGAAACTGTAATACATACTTAGCTCAATGTGGTTTTATTTGAAACACCAAGTTCACTCAATTTCTCCCTGAAGCTTGCTCTAGGTAGGACAGCAATGTGAACTTGTTAGCCAAGACTTACCTCTTCTTTTCTTGTCTCACGTCCTTTCTGCACAAACCAGACGACCTTCGCTTGTAGCGAGCGTGGGGTGCACTCCAGCAGCGTGCTGTTACTCTCGATACCATAAGCCAGCCTCTCTTCTGTCCGGTCCAAAGCGTCTCCTACAGCAGAAAGGCAGGAGCATCAGTAGTGAGACTGGAATTTTATTGCTAGATGGTTTTTATTATTTTTATTGTATTCAGGTCCAGCAGCAAGGTAAATAACTCTTTCCTGGCTGCTAATCACTACACAGTTCTGAAAAATGAGTTATTTGGAACACCATATGAAAACTTGGGGATTACAAAAGGTAACTACATGATGAAGTGGGATAGAAGGCGGCACCTGGGAAACTGGCTCCAGAACATGGACAGAGATAAAGTTAGAGACAACATTCTCTGGTAAGTCAAGGGCATGGCATGAGACCACGCGTTCCAAGAACGTGTCTGATTTTCTCAGGATGTTTTACATTCACTACGAAATTGATCTCTAAACTTCCTTTGATTAAGACCATACTTTCTCTTGCATATACTCCCAGGAACTGGAGTCCCTGCATGGAATCCAAATTTTACTGGGTCTAAAATAGTAGTAGCAATAATAATAATGATAATAATAGTAATAATAATAAACCTCTGGGTTGCAAGTTCTAACAGTAGGCATAACACCCGTTGACTATCCATGATGGCGGCCATCACCCTGCGCTTCTCGGAGACCCAATAACAAAACGAAGCTCTGTCATTGTCTATGACAATAGGACTGAAGAGATCGTTTTCCCCTGTTTTGTTTGACATTCTTGTTTTTGCCTAAATATGAAGATAGTTAATATCAGTTCTAAAATTACTCTGCTGTAGCAGAAGAGGAAATGGTTTTCATTTGTTCTAAAACTTAGTAGATGAGGTGATATATGTTACATCATAAATAATAAAAATAAATTTGAGAATGGTGGTGTTGTTGCTCATCTTTGATCCCAGCGTTCCAGGGGAGAGGCAGGTGGATCTCTGAGTTGGAGGCCAATCTGGTCTACAGAGCAAGCTCCAGGACAGCCAGGACTACACAGAGAAAACTCTGTCTTAAAAAAAAAAAACAAAAACAAAACAAAACAAAAAAGAGAGGGTGGGTAATAAATCTGAGAAGAAGAGGTAGGTCCTGGAAGACACTGCCACCAACCGCTGGTAATTTTGCTGCTTTCTGGTCCTAACTTTCCTCAGCCTTGATGTCTATTAGCAGGTTGTATCAGTGATGAGATCTGCAGCCAGTTTTGCTAGTTCTGTCAACTACATCTGATTGTAAACGTTGGGCAAAAACAGATCCTTCCAAAACAGTGGTCCAGGAAGGAGATGCACTTAAAGAAATGCGCAGTCCATCTTCAGCATATAGTGGGTAAATCACAACAATAGATTTTTCTAAGAATTACCAGCAAACTGTTGTCCGAAGCACTGCTGGGCCGCATTGCCATGCCGGACGTCCTGCCTGCGGAACCGCCTGGAGGAAAGAAAATTCAGGAGATTCTGAGATTTCATTTTACTGGATTTAAAAATACAGCCAAACAAAGTGACAATTCCAGAAAAGTTCTGCTGTTGAAAAAAAAATTATCTGTTATATAAAAGCAGCATAAAATCCAAGGTTTACATTTTTCTTATTTCCAGGCAGTATTTTCAATGGTTCGAAGATCTATACAACACTGTTCTTTATACGTTTACATTTGTTTGAACTCCAGACCCTCAAATACTAATTTAATAAATTTCTCTTTACAGTTTGTTAAACATTTGGTTCAACAAGAAACTCACAGTCTGTAAAGGAATGACAAGTGGTGTGCCCAGTTAAGAACAATAAGAATGTTTATTTGAGTAGAGAATGTAATAAAAAGCCCTACACATAATGAAGTGCAACGAGGAAAAGGATATGCGAATCCAAATATTTTACCTTCCTAGCCTCTCGAGTTTTCATTGTTACCGTTCCTATGACTCTTCACTGTCGTTAAAAATGATGGTGGAATGTT